>NC_079325.1:40009172-40216672 GCF_029931775.1 Euleptes europaea | reverse complement strand
AGAGCTAAATGATCTTCTCCAATCTTTTTTTTAAAGATGACATCATGACATTTTCCTTACTTGTTGTGCTGCTGCGGTTCTTTGAAGCTTTCAAAGTTTTCTTTTCATTTAGTTTAAAGTTACTGTTTTATGATAACTTGCATCAAAATATTGCATGCTACCTTGTGCACATATGGTGAAAAGATGGGTTGAAGCTATTTTAAACAAATCAAACAAAAAATAAACCGTGTCTGGGAACAGGGCAGGAGCATTTTTTCACAGCTGAAGAGCTGGATTCCAGGCACAAGCAAGTCTCAACTCTCCTATTTTTAGATATCAGCCGCCATTAAAGGGCTAAGCTTGAGAATGATCATATTTTAAACTTATGTTCTCAATATCTATGTCTGAAAGAAGGATCTTGCAAGGTTCAAAGGTATGCAATGCTTTTAAAAAACGGATGGGCCAGTCTGATAAAAGGTGTTATAGATCCTTCATCTTTTAGTCTGCGGGGCCAGTATGGCTCCCTGCCTCTTGACTGTGATTTTTAAGCTCTTCTAAGAGGGAAGGTGGTAAGGAAATGGGTGATTCATAGCATTTGCCCAGCTGGGAGTCACAGTTCTAAGCAAAAGTACAGATTGCACCAGCAAGCATCAACCGCCGGAGAAGCAGAGCTGTAGTAAGGCATATTCCTTTGAGAGGCTGTGCGGCCAGGCTAAATATCCTCAGTGTGAAAGTTTACAACCTTGAAATATAAAAAAATGTCCGCCACTGAAACAAATCTTTCCTACAATTACAATTTTTATCAGATTTATAGTGCTGTGCCCTACTTTTCATAGAAAATATGAAATAACTTTTTTATACAGAAAATATGAAATAACTGATATTTTTATAAATTGAGTTCTTTCCTAGAGGTTTTATGTTGGTTACATTTATGACTGGCTATAAATTACCCATAAGTTTGTCCATTTTACTGCCTCGTCCCTCTTCACTTTCTAAAAACAGATTCCGAGGTTGGCTTCCAGTTCCATCTCCTTCACCTGCTCGCTTCTATTTTTCTTGCTTACTTCTGACTTGCACTTAGCACTAAAATGCTTGCCTTATTTGTGCCAGGCTGCAGAGCAAAAACAGCATGCCATACTTCCTTATCATGGCCCTTCTGCCTCTCTAAGTGTGCGCTCCTGGAAGAGGATGCAATAGGACAGAGCATTTGACAAAATTAGAGGAGCTATAAAACAGGTCCAGCTTCTTTGTGAATCCTGAAGCACTGAGTAGTTTCTCTATACTACCCTACATACATCCAAGGCTTTTTGGGCTACCATCGTGAGTTTCCCAGTCATCTTTATTGGCGTAAAATCAATTCTTGGGGTGACTACATAACAATATAAAATTGTTGCAATTAAGCATAACTAAGGAAGTTACAACAGCAATAAATAAATAAATGCTAAAGTTAATAAAACCATCTAGTTAACTTGATGTCGAACTTTCATAGAAACTCTCAGGAATTATGCCACGTTCCACAGTATATCAGGAGAGCGATTGTTCAACAGAAAAAGAACATTAAGAGCATCAGAAGAATTTAACTTATTTGTCAAAATAGGGCTTAAAAATTTACTGCGGATTTCTACATAGAATCTGCAATAGAAAAGAACTTGTTCAATTGAATCCACACAGTTGTTACCACAAGGGCAAAGTCTATCTGAGAGGGGGATTTTCCAAAATCTTCCTTCCAAAATCACAGATGGCATGATGCATACCTATTCTCTCCAAGATCAGAGGACACGCCTATTATCTTAGGTGCTGTGGAGCACAGGCAGGATGGTGCTGCTGCAGTCATCTTGTTTGTGGGCTTCCTAGAGGCACCTGGTTGGTCACTGTGTGAACAGACTGCTGGACTTGATGGGCCTTGGTCTGATCCAGCAGGGCTTTTCTTATATTCTTATGATGTTAAATCTAGCGAGGGAAAAGGCTCTGCATTGATGTGGATCATAAAGAAGGTACAAATACGACGTGGGCTGATATATATCGAAGGGGATCCCTAAACTTAATGGAGAACTACCATCTCCCCCACAAACACACAACAGTCTTGAATGAGGCCAAAGGTCCATGTAGCTCAGCATCTTGTTTCCCACCAACCAAGTGCCCCCGTGAAGCAAGGCAAAAAGGCAACTACCTTCCCCTCCCCAACCAGAATTTAGTAGCATATTGCATCTGAACTTGGAGTTTCACTATATTATTTGTTGTGAACTCTCTCAGGTGTTTTTAAATAAAGAGTGTAGGATACAAATATTTTTTTATTTATATTTTGAATACAGACAGCTTAAAGAAATAAATATTAGGGATAAACAGTAGCTGACACACCTACCTTTCATAACACCAATGTGCTTAAGTCTCCTCTATGCCTGGGCTACAGACATCCTCTCCCTGTAATGAATGGCAGCTGGGAGGGGAGAACAGGGATCAAATCACATTTCCCAGATGTCTTTACAGGAATCCATAACATTTGGAGCAGGTATAAAACCAATATATACTTGCAGTACTGATATGTGTTCTGTCTTAGGTTGAAGCTACTGCACCTAATGATTAACCAAGGAGATTTTCTTTTTTTAGAAAACTATATGCAAGTACACATAGACAACGCTGCTACAACAGCCCTATTCAAGCATTACACTTGCGGCTGATGTATGCTGAAGACATAACACCTGTTGCTTGTACCCTGTAACATCCAAAAGGGATGCAAATCAGCAGTAGTGTGGCTGCCGCAGGCCCAGCACACTTGGTAATGTCTTTTCACAAAAGGCATGCAGAGAAATAAATGTGTACCTACTTGCCTCACGTGTTCCAAGGATCACAATGAGTAACAAATTGTTAGCCAAGTGGCATGCTGTTCCTGAAGGGGCACAGCATCAAATGTTCCTGTCCCACTTGGTCAAAATCTTGCATTTCGCTGCATTTTTTTCAACATGGGCTTAATGAATCATAGAATAGAATCATAGAATCATAGAGTTGGAAGGGACCACCAGGGCCATCAAGTCCAACCCCCTGCACAATGCAGGAAATTCACAACTACCTCCCCCCTCCACACCCCTAGTGACCAGAAGATGGCCAAGATGCCCTCCCTTCAGTCACTTGCTGAATTAAAACCAGATTCAAGTTGCCAATGCCAAGTACTTAGTGAAGGCAAATAAAATGATACTAGAAACAGCAAGCCCTGGATGATGACATGCCCCACTAGGAGTTTTGCACATATCAGGTTTATTATTGATAAACTTGATTTACCCTCCTTCACAGTGAGATGAACCCTTCCTTCTTCTGCAAATAATGCAGCTGCTGACTGAAGTAACCCTGTGGCTAAAGCTGTGGTATAGACAGTTCAGGTGTCATGCACAAAGAGGAAAGCTTTCTTAGTGGCTGACCCACACCTACGGATCCTCCCTTTCTTCAGACTAAGCTTACAGCATAGTGATTAAGGGACTGTGAAGCAGAACCCCCCTCACCTACCCCTTCAAATTTCACCTCTGCTACAAAGACTGTGCATGACCAGGCAGTACTCTGGGCCTGGAGCAGGAAGACCATTTGTCTGGCCACAACACAGCCAAGGCCTACGCTCCTGCCTTCTTCTCCAGCTTTGCACCATTCCCTCCAACTCATCTGTTGATTCTGAAGACATAACCACACCAAGGCAACAAGGAAGAAGGAAACGCTGTGTATGCGCCACACCTTGGACTTAACTTTGGACAAGCTATCCTCTCTTTCTCTGAATCTTCCACCCACAATGTGGGGATATTAAGACTAGCCTACCTTACTCCTCTTATTTTATACATACTTCTGTTTTATCATTGTAAGTCAACTTGGTCATGATTGGGTTTTTTTTTTTTTTACGGGAAAGCAGCCTAGAAGTTCCCTAAACAATGCATCATCTTTTCAATAGCACTTTAAAATCTTGGAGGGGTGGGGACTAATTGCTTGGTGACTGAAGCTAAGCTGGTGGGGGAGAAAATGAGCCTTTTATGCATTATCCATGTTTGACGTCCTGTTAACCTGCCGAGAACTGTTGGGATTAAGCAGGATAAAAAAATTTAATCAAAGTCAAACATGTTTGCTTTGAGCTCATCCTATCCCTTCCTCTGTGGCTACCATTTTATTTCCCATGCTCTATACAGCATTAAACACACATTGGTACAATTGCCATCAATTATTTCTCAAATATATCCACTAGCAAATAACTGCTGCTGCTGACCCTCCCCCCAAAAAATTGCTTCAGGAATGTGTGGATTCTGTGGCTTTGAACAGAACATAACCCTAACCCTGGAGAGTTATTGTCATTCTAGGTACCACCTACAGATAACAACACAGCATAAAGTTTTATAACCATTACGATAAGGACACAACCTCCTCTGCTGTTTAAGGGGCTTTGCAATGCACAATATAATACAAAACCTCTTGTAAATATCATACTTGTATTTTTTAATCTTAATTGACTGGGAAAGAAATTTGGCAACTGCCAATGTAATTTTAAAATCCACCCCTGCTAAAGGAACTCTCAGATTATCCAGTTTACAGATTCCCGAATAAAAGGCTTTATCCATCTGTCTCTAGCCTCGTTGCAACTATATTAAGGAAGGCACTCTGACGTATCTTGGTAGAACTACCAGTTAGGTTATGAGCAGTAGAAGTGACAACAGCCATGCTGGCTTTATGATCCTAGTTCTCAGTTAAGTGAGGGCAAAGTAAAAACTAGAAAGCATCAGTGGACAGAGTTTGGGGCACTGAACTGCCAGGGGGAGTGGCTTGAGTAACCGTTCAATCCTCAAAACTACATCATTAAGCAAGCTCAGCCACAGATCCTCATTTCAAAAATGGGGACTAGGCCCTCCCTCTCAGGGCAAGGAAGAGGAAGATTTTAACCCGCACGCATGTTGTAAGGGATTACTACTAGAGAATGCCAGAAATCCTTGATGTTATTAAACTGGCTGCCTTTCATGAGCCTCTTTCTTTGAAATGTGGCAATCATATTAAGTTCATTGCTTTGGTCTGAACACTGGCATCTTTCCAGCAAATAAGCCAGCATCCAAGTTAAATTAAGATATGGGGGCAGGGCAGGAAACAGAGTAAGACAAAACATCTAAAAAGATATATTAAAAGGGCAACAGAAAGCTTATATGCTTCATCAAGGTTAATTTTATTTTTGCCACCACGTCACAGCCAACCTATGGCAACCCCATGCAGTTTTCAAGGCAAGAGATGTTCAGAGGTGCTTCTGATCAAACTTAATAGGGGAGGGTTAATTTGACCAGGGCTCCCTAAAACTTAGAAGTCCTAGAGGCTGTATTCAATTCCAGGCTTCCTAGGGCAGTATTTAAAGTGAGCACAGATGACCAGCAGGTGCCTCTTGGGTCAAGTCAGGCCTTTGCTGGTAGCACCTGCCCTCTCCCCTTACTGCTTACTCAGAGGCAAAAGAGGATGCAGAAGTTGGAGCAGCTTCAGCAAAGAATTTTGCCAAAGAAGAAACACAGGAGGGGGAGAAGTCGGGACCATGGTTCCTTCCAACATCCCACTCCTTTCACAAAGTTGCTGTTCCACAGAACTAGCTGCTAAGCAGGGTAAGGACACATACCTTTAATACTGTGCCAAATGTCTTCTGCTTACTACTGAACGCAACATACGTACAAGCCACCTACATTCGTAGCTGGAGTAAGAGCTTCCAAAAACAGGGGTCAACATCCACAGTGAATGCTTCAGCCCTATATCTCTAATCTTAGAAATTAAGGACATCAGGAGTGGCTCTTAAAGCCTCTGTTACCTTGGGTCAGTCACAGTTCTCTCACATGAACACATGAAGCAGCCTTATACTGAATCAAACCCTTGGTCCATCAAAGTTAGTATTGCCTACTCAGACCGGCAGCAGCTCTCCAGGGTCTTTCATATCACCTACTTTGCCTAGTCCCTTTAACTGGAGATACCGGGGATTGAACCTGGGACCTTCTGCATGCCAAGCAGATGCTCTACCACTGAGCCACAGCCCCTCCCCTCCTCTCAGAACTCTCAGCCCACGTGGAGGTAGGCAACGGCAAGCTACCTTTGAACATCTCCTGCCTTGAAAACCCCTATAGGGTCGCCATAAGTCAGATGTAACCTGATGACCTTTTCCACCACCACACACTGAAAGGAGGGGAAGGAGTGCCTGCTATCACTAGCTGGGGCCCAGCAGAGTCTGCATAACAGAAGAGCTGCTTCTGCAGGTTGGTATCACCACTGACCACCAGTCCCCAAATTCCATCTATGATTCCATCTGCTTCTTCCCTCTGAAGGGAAGAGCCTGGATGATGTCATTAGCTATCAGGTACCAGAAGAAAGAGACTGGCAGACATCCATTCATGGACCCCAATATATTATATAACACTTATAATCATTTTAAATTGTCATGAGCTATTCTAGGCACCAATCTTAGTAGGGGGGAAAACAGAATCAACACAATTAAATAATTAAGCCTTTTTTATTGTTTTCTTCATCTCTTTGGTGGGCTAAAAACCAAAAATGTACTTAAGTAAGCTAGGGACATTAAATATCATATGGAACTACTGAGATAGTAAACTGCCTGCAAAAGATCCGTGTATTGGGAAGCAACAAGGGATCAATAATTTTTTAGCCTCTTGTCTAGAGGTGAAAGTGTTCCATATGCAGTATAACCCACACACCACACAGCAGTCAAAGTAACAGGGAGGATTTCTAACCTGCCAGAAAAACACTTGTCTCTTTCACCCCTCCCCTTTCTGCTCCCCCAAGTGGGTACTTCAGGTGGTAAGGCATGGGGATGTCAGCTTTGATTTGAGCTAACCAAAAGAAAAATCTTGTGGATGGATAAGCTCCAGGACCTTTGAATTAAATGAAAGACCAGAACACTCCAACAGAATGCCTGCAATAACAGTCTCCACAGAAAATTATGAGGAGCTACATAAATCCACCCTCTTCCTCTTCACACAGGCTCATTAAAGCCGTACTGACTCTCTGGGCAGCTATAATTCTGCTGACTGATACCCTGGAATCACCCTGTCAATACCCAGCGGTGTGCTGCCTTTCCAACTATCTTTGCCCCTAATATGCCTCTCTTTGATGGGATTTGCTGACCTTTAATCTGATGCAAGTTTACTCTCATCACCGAAGTGTAAGTCGGAGAGCAATAAAACGGCAACCTCCCCGATTCAAAAGGGAGAACTAAAGCGCCACTAACTGTGAATCTAACCTTTCGTAATGGCTCTTCCCTCTGAAAAAGGGGAGGGAAAGAGGAATGGGAAGCACAAGGCAGCTAAAAAACAAACAATATTTAATACCGATGGCAGGATTTATTAAAGCCTTCTTTGATTGCGCGTTAAATTAGAATTTTGGTGCTGTAAAAGGGAACGCACCCGAGACAGATGGAGCCAGAAAGGATGAGCAAGCGTGCTTGCATGGGACTAGGTGGGGGGGTCTTCCCTATTTTGACAGCACAGCTAGAAGCAGGTGCCAGCTCTGTCGGAAATAAATGGGAGTGAAAAGCATTGCAGAAGCAGCAATTCCAGAGGGCTCAAGAAAGCAAACCAAGCTGCATACATACTTGGTAAAAGAAGGAAAGGAAAACAAAGAGGCAGAAATTAACAAAACCGGGGTTATAATACTTTGTCTTACTTTATTCCAAGAGTAAAGTGGTATGCTGGATTGAGAGACAATGGGGAATTATGACCAGCTTTACAGAATGGCTGAGATTTGAACCGTATCTCCCACGTCAAAAATGCAACCCACTACCCCTTCAGCACATGGCTGCAGCTTTAATTAGAACAATTAAACAGTTTAGGCTTTTAGTTACTCATTTCAAAAGCATGCCTCAAAGCACCCCATCTTCTTATTAATTTACAGAAGCAAGTTCAGCAAATCCCAGATATCTTGTAAAAGGGCTTACAGTACTGCCAATAGTGTTAACAAACAGTGTGTGCTGAACTCTGAAAATGGTAACACACAGGTTGCTTTCCTGTATCTGCATATTTACACTAAGGACTTTATGCCTGCACAGAGTTTGGATTCAGAAACGTCTAGACACACTTTTATGGCCAAAAAAAAAAAAAAGCTTCTGACCTTAGAGGCACAGTCATAGCTCATACCCAAGAGAAATGAGTTGCATCTTCTGCTCAGTTCTTACAAAATAAGTAATGTTGAAGTAAATTATGGATTCAGGTTGAACCCTGTTGGAGGGAAGGAGGGTGGATCATGTGAAGGTACCGATAACCATTTGAAGAACCTCAGTTACAGGTAACTGGTAGTCTTTGTGGTCTGTGAATCATGCTGATAAGGAAAAAAGACAAGCAAGATGACCTACCTGGACAGGGTAACAGGAGCAGTTAGGGGAAGTGTTTGTGTAATACTTGGTGGCCATGCTGTCTGCAGCCAACAGTGCTACCTCCCCCTTCCACATGGGAAGGGTGGCACAAAGCAACTCCCAGTCAGAAGTTCCAGCTAGCTGATATGCAGCCTTGGTCCTAGGAGACCAAAACTGACCAATGGGAAGTATGCACTACATCCCCACCAAGAAGCATCTGTGGTGAGGACCACTGGAAGCACTGGGGAGCATACTAAGGACCCATTGCCATAGATAACAAGGATGAGTCCACCAAATGACGTTTCTGAGAGATGCTGATTGAAGGTGCAGAAGTTCTTCTTGCACGAGTCCCACAACGGTTGGAAGTTATGTTTGAACCAGCACTTGCAGAGGTCTCATTCACAGCCTAAATGCAGCACTGCAGTGGAAGCTACCATAAGGCCCAGCACCATTGGATATGCCTGGAAGACAGTTAGGGGTAAGCAAGAGCTATAAGGAGCCAATGGTCTATAATTATCTGTGGATGCCCAAGATGTGCTTCAGTCAGTTGCTTTGTATTTGGTAAATATCCTTGGGGAGGTGCAGAGGCTGAAGGGTAGCACCTTGTAATGGTAGCAGGCAGCTCTCACAGCACAAGGTAGAAATTTGCGAATGTTGTGGATGGACTGAAGTGTAGAAAGTAGGCACCTCTGGGGTTAACAGGAGCACACCAAGCTCCTGGTATTATAAAGGGAAACGCAGATTCTGGGGTTATCACATTGAGCTTATTGAATCTGATGTATTCATTGACATTTCTGACTGAAAATGAGGTGAAGACCCCATCATTATTCAGGATGGTGAAGCATCAACAGGAAAATTCTAAGCCACCTTGGGAGGGTGGTACCTTATCTACCTCCGCCTACCCTAGAAGAGAGCTGATCTTTGGTAAAAAAGCTGAGCTGGGTGAACACTCTGTGGGTGGAAGCAACAGCTTCCCAAAATAGCAGAGAGAAGCCAAGATGTGGGAGAAGCAGAAAAGGAGAGGTTGAAGTCAAAGACCAACTTTTCTCCAGATGACTTAGAACACTGATAGAAACTGACATTTGAGAAAGGAGAATTTGCACAATATAGCACAGAATGACATGCATGACCAAGACTGATTCAAAGAGAAGAATGGCCTGCTCTGATGACAGGATTCATACCATTGCTTTTGCTTCTTGGTCTGGTAGGTGGTAGATGTGAGGCCCATGGATCCAGCAATTCCTTTTAACTTTGGGATCCTCTCCAGCCTTGCTGCTGGACAGGCCTTCCCCTGCAAGAGCAAACCTTCTATCCTTGCCTTAGCTTCAGAGATCTGTGAAATGGAACACAGCCAGGCACGGCACTTTAAAGTCATAGCTGTGGCCTTGGAATTGCAGTTAGCCACATGATGAGAGGTGATTATCTGCAGCTTGTTCTCCTTGAAGACCACTGGCCAATTCCATGGTTTCAGCAGGAAGAGAAAGTACTGGTATCTTGCCATACAGACAAGGCAGCTGGCTATGTTCAGAGACATGAATAAGGAGCATGGCAAGAGGGGATAGGATTGGTTTCAACAAATGATCCATATCATACTCACGATATCAAGGTTGAATGTGTTGGACCAAGGAGTCTGCTGATGAACACCTGGAAAAATGAGGGTATTATGAACAGGACCAGGATCTATCACTAGGGGTCGGTGTCAAGGGGTTGGGGCATAACGGCTGGAGAATACCCCATGGGAAGTCTCCCAAACTGGCTTCAGAAAAAGATCTCACTTGTCAGATGGTGTCCTTGGGTTAGGAATGATCTCCAGAATCAACTAAGATTGAACCTCTCCACAGCAATAGGCCAGAGAGAGCTCATTAGGTGATATTCACTGGCTTGTATAAAAGCCTCTGGGTGAGGCTTGCTCACAGTCTGAACAACCAAGCAAACTCTGTCGTAGTGTTTGCTATAAGAGTGTCTTTGCCTTCCTGTGTTTCACCCTCTTCTACCTGGATACAAACCAGATCCAATCACACTTTTTAAAAGTTACA
Organism: Euleptes europaea; assembly: GCF_029931775.1. Taxonomy (NCBI): domain Eukaryota; kingdom Metazoa; phylum Chordata; class Lepidosauria; order Squamata; family Sphaerodactylidae; genus Euleptes; species Euleptes europaea. The sequence continues at coordinate 40,206,310 of NC_079325.1, read as the reverse complement.
TGAAAATAGGATTTTGGGGAGCAGCTTGTAACACTAGGTTGAGAAAAGATGAATCTGATCGCATTCTCATATCTTCATAGATGCCAATATGATGTAATGGTTAAGAGCAGCAGACTATAATCTGGAGAACCAGGTCAATTCCCCACTCCTCCACATGAAGCCTGCTGGGTGACCTTGTGCCAGTCACAGTACTGTCAGAACTCTCTCAGTGATTGTAAGCTGCTCGGAGACTCCTTAAAGCTGGAGAAAAGGTATAAACACCTACTCTTCCTCTTCATTGGTGTCTTCTTTTCCTTTTGCCTCTCGCCAGCCTTCTTTGTTTATCTAGCTGGGATATCTGCACCTCAGCTCAGGACAGACTATATGGTTCTCCTTTCTTCCAATTTATCCTTGTGAGGTAGATTAAAGTAAGACATAGTTTACTGATCCAAAATCAGCTAAGTTAATTTCATGGGTTATATGAACACAGATCTCCCTAGTCAGATACACTAACCACTATACTGCACTAGTGATCACTTGGGGGCAAGAATAAGAGAAAGGAAGACTCACTCCCCTGGGTATAACAGGTAACCTGAAGAGGATAAAGTCAACAGTATTTGCAAGCTCTGATAGCAGACATCAGGGGCAATTTTTTTAAAAAATCCAACACATCATGAATTATTTGTGTTTATAAGACTGAGTTTGGAAAGGATTTTCAGGATGTCATGCAAAACTGCTTGGCTCAGATCAACCTGAGGTATCAAATCTTAAAATATGCCTGAGGGGCTTTTCTCAACATGTACTGTAATTAACACACCATTAACATGTCACTGACTTTATAGTACTAGAGGCAGCCCTGGCATTGGAGAAAACTGGAGCACCCACTCCCGTTAAATCAGAGGTCTGGAAGAGATCCAGCCTGGCTTGGGCATTGCTTCTTTGGCTAGGTGGTAGACTCTCCCATGCTCAAATTTAAGGAGTCCTACATTGTCCCATGGATTTCTCAGATTAAACTTACTAACAGATCACATCCCACACCAATGAACCATACTAGGTAAGAAAGTAATGTGTGCCAAAATTTTGGCGGATGTGTTAGGCTTCCTGGAAGCATGATTTATACTAGTAAAACAGTTATGTTTAGCAGCAACAGTTCAAAGCACTTCACATAGACTATCACCTTGTAAATGTTACAACCCCATTTTACATAGGTCTTCCTCACATTGCAGATGGGAAACTGAGGCTTGCTTGCCTAAGGTCATCTCATTAGTCTGTGGTTCAGATGATATTTGAACCAGTGACCTCTCTGTTCACAGCTCCCTTTCAGTCACTTGGCTACATCAGCTCACACGTGGAAACTTTTCATATCTTTTGGACTTGTCCTGTAATTGAAGGATTTTAGAAACAAATATGGGCAGAAGTGAATTTAACAGAAACACACAAGAATCAGACAAAAGGTCTGAAAGGAAACAGGGCCTGCCTAACTTTTCCTTCACATTTCAGGGTTAGCTCACACAATACTTTCAGCGCTGGTCTGCATATTACTATAAGCATGCACCTAAATTGTACTTCACGTACAATCAAATTAAAAAGTGTAAATGTTAGGGCTGTCAATTCGGTTCGGCCCGAACTGAAAATCAGCCGAATTTCCCGATTCGGTGGTTTTTAGTTCGGGAGGAACCGAACTCAAAACTGGAGTTCGCGAATAAATTCGGCAAATTCAGCCGTCAGTAAGCAGCATAACCGTCAGTAAGCAGCATTCTCCTCCCCCGGCCAATTGGTGGGCAAGCTGGGTCTTCTTCTGGCCAATCAGTCAGGATTGAGTACTGGAGGAATCAGCTGATGTGCGGCCCGGCCAGGGAGAGAGAGAGAGAGAGCGAAATCCTCGTGTGTGTGTGTGGGGTGCTTGTGCACATTCGCTCCTTTCTGTGGCTGCAGGGGGCGTATTTTTTGGGGTACAGACACAAATCTTTCACTGGAGCTTCAGATGAAGCTTCTTAAGGTACCCCCCAAGTTTTGTAAACATTGGGTCAGGGGGTCCCGAGATATGGGCTCCCCCCTTTTCTTTCCATGGCTGCAGGGGGCATTTTTGGGGGTACAGATCCCAAACTTTGAGCGGAGTTTCAGACCAGTGTTCTTAAGATACCCCCCAAGTTTTGTAAACATTGGGTCAGGGGGTCTCGAGATATGGGCTCTCCCCCTTTTCCCTCCCCCCTTTTCCATTTATGTGGCTGCAGGGGGTGCTTTTTTGGGGATATAGCCCCCAAAATTTTAGCATAGCTTCAGTGAATTATTCTTAAGATACTACCCAAGTTTTGTAAAAATGGGTTCAGTGGGGGCAGAAATATCGCCTCCCCCCTTTTCTCTTTCCATGGCTGCAGGGGGCGCATTTTTGGGGGTGCAGATCCCAAACTTTGAGCGGAGTTTCAGACCAGTGTTCTTAAGATACCCCCCAAGTTTTGTGAACATTGGGTCAGGGGGTCCCGAGATATGGGCTTTCCCTTTTCCCCTTTCCCCTTTTCCGTATTGGGATGAATGGATCCGATCCTGTGCATCTTCTCCAGAGCAAAACGTTCCATGCCTAATTGGAATCATCTTGGATTATTTACAAGTCCTCTCTTCAGCCCCTCTTGATGGAACAGAAGACAGCCACAGTAAGACCCCTTTGGGGGCTTTAATCTATAATTTTTCTCCTGTGTATGTGTGTGTGTGTGTGGGAAAGCAGAGTCTGTGTGTGTGTGGGGAGGGAGCAGTTTCTGTGGGTGGGGGGGGAGCCAAAGGGGGCTTTCGTCACTTCTGCCTGGGGTGTGTGTTCCCCCTCGAGTCTCTCGCTCCCTGGTTTGAGGGGGGAGGTTTCAGTTGTGTGTTGCAAAGGTGTTGTTTAACAAGGTTGTGTTTGCAGTTGTTTTGCTAATTTCTCAGCTGTTGTGTCGGGGCTGGGAGCTTTGTGCGTGGGCGGCAAGCTCTGCTGAGAGATGCACATTAACGGTGGGGGGACAAAACTTGGGGAGTCTTTCAATAAACGTCCTTTGAAGCTCTGCCAAAAGTTTGGGACCTCTAAGCCCAAAAATGCCCCCCCCCGAGCTGCGGAAAGGCGCGATTGTGTTTTTAATGGCTTTATTCGGCCGAATTTTTTTCCGAACTTTGAATTCCCGCCGAATTGAACAGATCTGAAGTGGGGGAGTTCGGACTTCGGCACGTACCGAACCCACAAGGGCCAAATTCGGCCGAATCCGAACTGTACCGAATTTTTTTTTTTGACAGCCCTAGTAAACGTGCATTTGCAAACACTTGTCCCATATAGGATACATGTGGCAGTCTCTCTGGGCTTGGCTGTAGCTGCCTATTGTGTGTATGCAGCGCTAAACCTGTGTTTGCTCTGCATAGTGTATGAAATAAATCACAGATATTGGGAGGAGGACTGACACATATGAGGAGGAGGAGTTAACTCTTCAACTACTAGAACTGACATTAAAAAGGTCAATCTCCTCTTCACGCAACAAACACCTACTGAATATCATTTTCAGAGGAGCAGCCTCATTCATAAGTGGAACAAAGCATCTTGTGGCACTTTAAAGACCAACAAATTTCATGTGGCAAAAGCCTGCAGTGGGTTAAAGCCCACTTCGACTGATGCAAGATATTCAATAGAGAAATTACTGCATTAAAAAAGCCACCCGGCACGTTTTGAAAAGAAAATTGGAAGCGTGTACTCGCAGAAACTCTCAGAGACCGACTTTGTCAAGCCATTGATAAGCTTGAAGCGCTTTTCTAAAGGATACTAAGAGATGTATCAGACTGCAGAGCTGAATACAGAACACATTTAATATAAAAGGAGAACAAAGAGCGAAAGGAGAAGAAAGAGAAAAAGGCGGGGGGGGGGGGAATCCCAAGACTGCTGTGTGGAAAGACTGGTAATACATTAAAAATTTAAAACCTGGCATGACAACACTGCATACTCCCTGAAGAAGGCAACAGATATTAATGAACAAGCCCCTGAATTAGTCACCTGGGATCCCAGAAGAGAACAGCAATGCTCTCCAATGTTGGTGGTGTATTTTTATTTGTTTCAAAGTACTAGTCCTCTTATTATGAGAGTCAATGCAGCACAGTGGTTCAAGTGTCAGACTAAGACCAGGGAAACTCAGACAGAAATCCCCAGTCAGCTAGGAAGCTCAGTGGGTGACCCTGGGCTAGTCAATCTTTTGCACCCTTGACTACCTCACAGAGTTGTTATCAGGATACAGTGCAGGACAGTGGAGCAGTATGTATGCTGTCCTGAACTTCTGGGAAGAAGGGTGGGGTAAAAATATAAGATAGAAACTGCCCTGATTAGAAGTCTCCCCACTACCCCCCCCCACATAAAAGGCAGCCGAGACTCTCTTATTTGGACCCCTTGTTATTCATGACTGCAACTTTTAAGCGACACAGAATTCATCAGATTGGATACTCAGGAAATGAATAAGTAGTGCAAGCTGCCTAGCTCAGTCAACATTCTCCACCCCACCCCTTCTTCTTTTACATCTAGCCTAAGAAACAGTTGTGTGCACACTTGAAAGCTTGCGCTTGGTGTTTTAAGGCGATATCTGGATCAAGCAAAAAGGTATTGTTTCATTTCCTCTAAATTTTAGGATATTTGTCTAAATTCAGATTTGGTTGCAGGGCAGGTAACAAAAACAAGTGTAGGCCTTGTAAACATGTATTTATTATTTCAATAAATGTTATTTGTTTAAGTGTTTCAGGTTTTTGAATGGGGCATCCACCATCCTGTGGTCACTAACTTGGCCCTATTATGACTAAAAGGGTTACACAACCGTACCCCATCAGAGCAAAATCAGAGCTGGAAACTGCTAGCCAGTGTATTGACCAGAACTTGGATTTTCCCAGCTCTATCACAGCATTAGGTCAAAGGTCTTTCCCCTCAAAAGCAAAGCATTTATTTAGCCAAGGCCAAAGAGCGAATGGCTTAACAATCTGTCTCTGAGTTCAGAACAGAAGTGCCTTCTTCACAGAGGCAAAAAAAAAAAAAAAGCAGCTTTGGCTTCCGTAACATTTAACCTGACAGAGCAAGATGAAGGGTGAAGAAAAGACAACATGGGGCTTTTATTGTTTAGACAAGGGTCTTGTTAGATCAGGTAGCCTCTCTGCAGCCTTGATGCACCGAGAGTGCCATGCTGGAGAAAGCTGACAGTGGAAAAACATGGCGAGAGAAAGAAGGTAACTGAAGAAAACATTGTGTAGGCCTTTCACAGGAGGCAGCAAGATTAATCTGAGCCCTGTTGAAGGGCAGCCTCTAGAAAGCATCGTTCAAAGCCACAGATTCAGCGTTGGTCTGATAGCTGGTAGGGAGGAGCTATTGCCTCTACTTGTGGTGCTGCCCAACAAGTCACCACCTGCTTAGAAACCAAACCAAAGTTGGACACTGGTCAAAAACTTACCATGAGCAAAAAGGCTGAAGAAGCAAATTTGCCTATTTTAGATTTACATTTCACTGTTCAAAGTCAAAGGTATATATTACGGTCCAAGATCAGCAAATACAGTAAAAATATAAAAAATGGGAACAATTAAAAATAATCATGGTACACATCAACCACGAATACAGATAAATGTAATATTTTGAACATATTGACACTCCTTAACGAATACTAAATATAAAATCACCCCAAGGATTTAAAATCTGTACCACTCTTTAGATTAAGAACACTCTTAGTTTTTTTGAGGTTACAGACCTGGGCACAAAACCTGGCAACCCTTTGTGTCGTTTGATGGTTTTTATCCAATAGGAGATATTCTATTTTGATTTTATTAGATCTCCCTGGGAATCTTTACATTTCACTGTTATGGACATGGCAGATCATGAATGATGGGTCACATTGCAATTGTCGTTCAATGGCAGAAATGCAGAAAGCCTTACTTAAAACATGCTTGGCCTAGTGATAATAAATTCAGTTGCCACTTTGTCTGTCTCCATGTACAGAATTTCCCATCATCTTAAAAACAACAACGACAACAAAAACAGAACACCAATCCTGGCAACCACAAGCACCAGAAACTTCATAGTTAAGACAATTCTTAGGTTGCAATGCAGTAAGCATGCTTTTGAAAACCTTCATACTTCTGAGAACTCTTTCAACTGAACCTAGGATGGTGGTTTGCCTACCTGTCAAGGACAAGACGGTATACTGAGCTTAGCCATAGACTGTGATCATGGTCTCCAGAGACAGTCTTGTGGCTTTTCTGTAGTGCTGGCACATACATTCACGGCAACATGAGTTCACCATCAAACCATTTACAAGCCTAGCTTAGCACTTTCACATCCCCTGCACTCTGGGAACCCTTTTCAGATCAACCCGTCTGTGGAAGAACAGCTTACTGCAAAATTCCAGCATGTTGCAAGGACTCTGGGACCACCCTGTCAGGCTGAGCTGCTCCCTGCACCGACTATATGCACAACACTTCCAGAGGCTGTGCCTTGTATGGGAGTAACAGCAGACAGGTCGTTGTGTGGACTGCTTGGCTGCTATCCCTCATCTGCTCAAGAAGCAACCGTACAGCTCCCAGAAACACACAGCTCAAGAACTACCACTATGACTGGCTTCACTTCAGCTAATGGCAAGTGAATAATTCTGATATTATATAGGCACTTCTAAATTAGGAACCCCCAAGATTTTAGCCTTTTAGGTGAAAACTGAACGAACACGAGTAGATGATGAAAGAATTTAGCTCCAGGCATACATTTCTTATTCTATAGAAAATTCCAACTTTATCTTCGATGCTGCCCTGATCTCTAGTCTTGTCCAGCAATTGCTTGGGAAGATGTGAAATAGCCTTGCTCATGTCTATGAATGGGAAATGATCCTATGGTCCATATGACCAGCTGCAGCAATTTGGGACCTATGCAACTCCTAACAACAGTCAAGTGACATCTGTATCTTGAATTTGTAACCTGTCAAAGTTCAAGAATGTTCTGCACCTCTCTAGGCAGAACCTCATGCTTGCTTAAGAGAGAGACTGAAAGCCAGATTTTGTAAGACTTCAAGAAGGTACAATGATTCATATTCCTAGAGGGCTGGCCAATATCTTTTTCTCTTCGGCGGTTGCATGGGCAGATCAGAAGGCTTTTGAGAAGATCTATAGTAATGTTTAGCAAAGTTACACTAGTGTACTCCCTTTAGTAAACGTGTATCATCCCTTTCTCCAAGAAGTAGCCAACAAAAAGAGAGCCCAATAAGATGCTTAGCAAGAGAAAAAGCCATATGCAATGCCTATAAAATTACTGCTGCTAACCATTTACTTAGAACCAATGATGATGACAGAAGCTATAAGGATGCTACAAATTCCATGCTAACATGTGTATGAATGTCAGGAAAGAGGAAAGCATCAATTACTCATGGAAGGCGCCAAAGCAGAACACAGCAAATCCATCCTCTGCTAATGACCCACTGACTAACCTTTGTCAACTCTCTAAGCTTTCAACTGATAGCTGGCAGAAAGCCTGCCACCCTTATGGTTACTTTACACGGGCTATGGTTGCTTTACACGGGCACCCAAGAAGATTGGAGGGCAGCACAAGCAAACTGTCCACATTTTGCAGCATAACCCCCTGAGGATGTCTTGCAAGAGACCTTCAAACCACAGCCTCAGTTCCTTACCTGTAAAATGGGAACCTGTTAACTGTCAGCGTAAACTGAGGAATGTATTTCTCAGCTTTGCTCCTGAAGACTTGCCCAAATCTGAGCATCTTCCTGAAGCGGCTGGTTGGTGGGTACAGGTGGGGAGAAACAGGACACCCAGAAGTTGGTTTAAGATAAGAAAAGCCCTGCTGGTTCAGACTAGTGGTTCACCTAGTCTAGTATCCTGGTTCACACAGTGGGCAACTGGTTGCTGTGGAGGGCCAACAAACAGAGCACAGAGGCCAAGGTCTTCTCCTGATGCCGCCTCCTAGCATTAAGTTTCAAAGTTTTACTGCCTCTGAATGTGGAGGTTCCCCATTTACTCACCACTGCTAGTAGCCACTGATGGACCTAATCCCTCCTTGATTCTTTTTAACCCCCTTTTAAAGCCACGTATGGTCATGGCCATCACTACTTCTACAGGCAGTGAATTCCACAATTTAATTACTTATCAGTAAAGAAGTATTTCTGTTTGTCTGTCCGGGATCTATTGCCCATCAACTCCATTGGGTGCCCCTGAGTTCTGGCATTATGGGAGAGACAGAAAAAGTTCCCTCTACCCACCCCTATGCATAATTTTAGAAATATCTATCATGTCCCTTCTTAGCTGTCTTTTTTCTAAATTAAAATGCCCCAGACTCTTCAGCCCTTCCTGATAGGAAAGATGCTACAATCCCTTGATCATTGTCCTGGAACTCCACAGTTTTAACCTATCACCTGCCCCAAGTTAACCTTTGTGATACAGAGGGTCATATGTCCCATTGATAAACCTGAGGCAGTTATTTTCTCTCGGCCTAACCTATCTCACAGGGTTGTTTTGTAAAAATATATTTAATATTTCTCTATCTGCTTCTGGCATATCTAAAAGCTTATGCTCCAGAAATCTGTAGTTTAATCCTTACCTCGCCCAAAACTGTCTTCCCTAGCCACATCAATGAAGAGGTACAGGATAGTATTGGCCTACCTTACAAGATTGTTGAAAGCATTACTGAGATCATGTGTATGAAGCATTATGTTAAATGCTCTACTACTACTAGAGCACCTTGAATCCTTGAAATGTGTGACGTGCTAACTACCACAATCATTGCTGCCATCTGAAAAAGTGTAATCTAGGATATACAATAGGACTCTGCCTCCATAGACTAGGTGAACACTACATTTCCTTTTTCGCCCTTCAATTTCTGGATTATTCTATAGAAAATCCAGCTCACTAAAAATGAAGCAACTGATTACATTTGCAAAAAGGCATCAAGAATTGAAGGCCTTAAAAGCCCTTTGGAAAAAGACCTCCCCTTGAAATGACAAGGGGTCAGTTTGAGGATGTTCTGTTGCTAGGTGACGGGTAGCCACAAAACATCTTGATAATATTTAACACAGAAGGATAGGGAATGCTGATTAATGAATGCGCTTCAGCAATAATGAAAGCAAGTATCAAAACGTATCTGTGTTTTATTAAAGACTGAGAGAAACATTATATTTGTATGGTATTTCCCAAAGCGAGGGCAACATGCAGTCCTTCTCGCTGAAAAGCTCCTTTACACTATGCTGGAAAAGTGCAACAGCCACAGTGGCTCTATGAGGTCCGACTTACAGCACAAAGACATCTGCTGAGAAGCATCCAAGATGAGCCTAGTCCTGCAATCAAAGCATACAAATTTACCTAATTAGTGTTCCGATTTTTTTTAAAAAACGTTGAGGGAGTTACTGTAAAATGCACAGATCAAAATCTTTTTTTTCCAGAAAACTTCTCACTAAACTGAGGTCCAAGAAATTTGCAGAAATCCCTATTTCTTTAAGGCGGAAATTGTGATACTAGAAGCAACTCAAACATATAATGTTTGTCAAAGTTATTACCTTCTCTCACAAAAAGTTTCCAAATACTACCACTTGTTTTATTTTAAATGTTTATACCCCACCTTGATGGAAAAAACAAAGGAACAAGTTTTCAAAGCATCTTACAATGAAACTGTTAATTATTGCACCACCACAACAAAATACTGCATGACTAGAAAACATACAGCAGAAGACAAATCAACCATTATCAAAACAGAGCCCACTGGTAACAATAACGAAGAACCAGCCGATAGAAACCAGACTAAAATAATGGAAGAATAACCAGAATCAAATAAGCCCAGATGCTTGGCAAAGGAGGTGGTCTTTAGGCACTCAGGAAAAGGGATACATCCTGTGAAAAAAAATTCTAGAGCCTTGGTGCTGCCACCAAGAAGGCGCTGCCATGGGTACCCAGTGTCCAAATTTCTGATGGCAGAAGCAAGAAAAATAGAAGCCACATCTCTTCAGCTTACCTAGGGAAGTGGGTAGGTTAATGCTGGAAAAGGTGGCAAAAATGCTGCACACGTTAGTACCGCTACATCCCCCAAACAGCATTATGCTCAGCTGACAACAACCTCCTGGGGTCCTTGGCCCAAGGAATATCCACGTGTCCTCAACCAGGGCCAGGCCTTTTCCCGTCCTGATCCTGGCCCCAGCCTGGTGGAACTCTCTGTAAAATGAGACCTGGGCCTTGAGGGACCTGCCTCAGTTCTGCAGGGCAAATAAGATGGAGATGTTCTGCCAGGCCTATGGTTGGGGGCAGCGATGGTTTCACAGCAGCTGGCCTCCCTTTCTTCTGTTCCCTCTCTCCACCCTTATTTCCCTTTCCCCTCCCTCTCCCTGTGTGTGTGTGTAAAGTGCCATCAAGTCGCAGCTGACCTATGACAACCCATTTTGGGGTTTTCATGGCAAGAGACTAACAGAGGTAGTTTGCCAGTGACTTCCTCTGCACAGCAACCCTGGTATTCCTTGGTGGTCTCCCATCCAAGTACTAACCAGGGCTGACCCTGCTTAGCTTCTGAGATCTGACGAGATCAGGCTAGCCTGGGCCATCCAGGTCAGGTCTCCCTCTCCCTGCTGGACCCTATTGCATCAGATCGATTCTATGCTTCCCTTCTTGTTTCATAGGTCTTCGGAGACTGCTGGTGGTCCAGAATGCAGCTGCTAGGTTGCTGATGGGAATATCATGGTCAGCTCAAATTATTCATATTACTTTTATAGCATCTGCACTGGCTACCAATTAGTCTCTGGATCCAGTTCAAGGTGTTGGTGTTAACCTTTAAAGCCCTTAATGGTCTGAGACCTTCATACCTACGGGACCACCTGTCCTATTACAATCTCCGCACTCCCTTTGGTTATCCTCTAGGAGTCTCCTGCAGATGCCCAGCCCCAGGATGGCTCGATCAGCTGTCAACAGGGGAAGGGACTTCTCAGTTGTGGCCCCTACACCCTACACAATCTATCTTACCGCTCTGGAGCCCAGGCTCCCCGTCTGAGCGCACACACTGTTGCAGGATTTGCTGCTGTGTGTCACAGCCCTTGTAAAATCACTGCCCAGGAAAACCTTTAAAAGGGACCTAACATGAAATTTTCAAAATGCCACAGGCAGTAGATAATGCCCACAAGCAAAATCCTGGGAGAAGAGAAGAAACGAAAAGGCGATAGAAACTATTTTGCATCTCTTGCCAATTAGTGAAATTCAGTAATTAGCAAAGGGTCACATCATATTAGTATCAATTAAAGGGCATTTTACTGAGATTGTTTTAACTGTTCACTTGCAGCAGCAGTAGACAAGATGGGGGAAGAATTCCGCATCAAAGACAAACCATATATTTGCCTGCACCCTAACCCACCCTGCCTCCCAATATCCAATATCTTCCTTTGCTAAGGACTCACCTAAAGAACACATTTGCCCCTAAGGTGACATCACCTCCCAAGACTCCCAGATGCTGCATTCAGCAACAGATGGCTATGAGGAACAGAACTACTGCACTGCACAAGTCTTTGAAGTGGTCTACGAAGACTTAAAAGGAATGCAACTTAAATCCATTGCATTTGCTTTGCGTTGATTTATATATAAACATGTATATCTACACACATACACACCCACATATATATACACATACAGAGAGAGAGAGAGCATAGTGAAACACAGGAAATCTCTTATCTGAATGATAATTTCGACATGCAGGTTTCTATGGCTTTAAGAAGCTGGTTGTGAACTCTAAAACCCTGGACTTGGATCCTGAACAGCCTACAAGTTGTTTCCTTCCCTGTATGTTCTGCTGCAACAATTAAACACAAACAAAAAACAAAGCACAAGAACCCAGATCAGCAACATCTTTAAAAAAAATGTCATTTTCAAACAAGAGATGGTATCACAACTACAAACCTTTTGTGGTCTTGAGTTTATTCCTGAAATAATATCTAATCCTTTGATTTGGGTTCAGTAACTATTGCCAGGTTTGGGACAAAACATATGTATTTTTAGAAACCAGTTCCTACAGAGCTGAACAGCAAATTCTTGACTTTCAAGGTACTCACATAAATTTTCTCTGGCTATTAATTTTATACCTAATTCTAAACAAGTTTGCTACACTGACCCTTCGAGACAATGCAAAATACAAATTTAACATGAGCCAATGAATGTTCATGGTAGCAAACTCTAGATAATTATATAAGGAGGGGGGAGGGGGAGAACTGCCCTTTTTTAATATACGTGTGAGTACAAGAGGGCAAGAAAAATAGCCACGATCAACTTTGCATTTTGAACTCTGGGACTGAAGCGAGACCAGAAATGGTTAATGCGCTAATTACAGTAATTAAGAGTTGCCAATTTAATTAGAGCCGGGAATATTAATGCCGTAACATTGGTTGGGAGTGCAGCAAACAAACCCTTTTAATGCAGAGACTCTGTTCACAGCCATCTAATGGGGCCCTCCTCCACACCGCCCGGTGCTTGTGCGCTGACACAACAGTGCCAGGTTCAGATTGAAGAACTTGTCAGCAATCAGGCAGGAGGAAGCTAATTAGCTGGCAGGTTAATGAGTGTGATGGCTCTTGACAGCATTTTGTTGCAAGCCTCTACTGTATTTAAACAATAAATGATTATTACTTAAATACAGAGAAGCTGGTCTGCTTATAAACAGCAAAGAACCACCTCTATTTTTAAAGGGGAGGGCACAGAGGATGCAAAACTCAGGGCTACTTCATGAAAGTGACTTCCCTTCATGAAAGTGTCTCACTATCAGAACGCAAGCACAGATTTCTACACACACACACAGGCCTTTTTCAGTGCATAATTGCTAGTGAAATGGAAATCATCATCTCTGTTAAAAGTGATTTACAGGACTGGAAAGAATGAGTGTCGATTTATTAACATAGCATACAAGGATGTAATTATATATGTGGCATAAGTTTAAAATGAATGAAAAGTACAATGTAGCCACAAATTAGGATGTGGCGTCTCTGGGGTACTTGTGCCACCCAATGGGGCATTTAAAAACAAATACTTTGCACAGCAAAATTTACACTACTTAAAACCAAATCTGATGTCATCCCTTCCCCCAGTTCCCCAGATCCTACAGCTCTAGGTGGCAAATGGTGCCCATAATGGGCCATCATTGGTTACTTTGAATTACTGGGGATTTGAAAACAGGTGAGGAGGTAAAAGGAATAGCTCTGTGGAGAGATTAACCCATTTCTCTGTCCATTTAAGGAGGGCAGGGGGACATCTTACAGCTCTCCTGCAATCCATAAAGCTAATGAGAACAAGGAGCTCACTCCCCCCTCAAAAAAACAAAACAACACCCCCACACATACATTCCTTATTTTAAAAAGAAACCATCAATACAGCAGGTGGCAGCTCTCCACAGAAGGTGGGTGTAGATTGAGATTGGATTTGCTGTCTTGAACTGTATTTACAGGAGCGGCTATGGCAAGCTGCATGTCCAGAAAAAACCTCATCTGAAAAGGGAAGGTTATTTTCAATTTAATATGCATCGCTCCCTGGGCATTTGCAGAGACGATGCAGGAGAAACAGAAAGCCTCACCTGCTGTGACTCGGAGCTTTTTCTAAATTATTTTTGCATGCATGGAAACGATTTGCGCCCTCCCACAGCTGCTCATGAAATATGCTAGTTTAAGGGGGGGAAAGGGAAACACAGCAAAGTTGCCAAGTGCCTCCTAGTATTGGATACTATGCTCTAATGTGTTTAAGATTGGAGATACTCTAAACTTGATACTCATCAGAACCAGTAAATATTGGGTGGTGGGGGACGACGACAAGAGGCACCATCATAAGTAGGCTTTCATCCTGCAAAAGCTTACTTTTGTGCAGTCAAGTTACAGACTGGGAAAAACGGCATCAACCCTACAGTTTGTACTAACTTTTCTTAAATCTGTAACTGGGTGATTTAAAAGCATTCCACAATATGCTGCAACTTATTATTGGTATATCATGGCAAAAAGCTGCCCTTCCTTGCCCATTTACAAAACTTTTAGTTGCGGTCACCAATCTTCACTGCAAGACCGAATGCTCCATTTAATTAGCCCAAATGTCATTTTAAAAAAAATATCTAGACCTTTTGCACCATACAAATGAAAAATCTTACAGAAGGCTGGATAAATAGATTGCCTTTTTTTAAAGGGAATTCAATACATTTTGCAGCCCTGGCTTTGGAATTGTGATCAATTTGTGCATAAACAGAATTATGCTGCAAAAGATCAAAAATCAAATACAGCCACACTATGCTCACCCTCTATACAAAAAAAAACACAAAAAACCTTGAGATAATTTGGCATTTTTGTATTTTTCAGGCTAGCAGCAGTGTGCAATGTTTTCCACAATGATGTAGGTTCCCACAGGTCTAATCCCCATCCTTTGGAACAAGGTTGCAGCATCCACGACAATTTAGTTTTCCCAGAAATTATATACCAAGTCCTAATGCAAGACATCAAAACCCCATCCAATGCTTAACATCAGGTGAGGCCATTTATAAAGTTAGCTGAACTTGGTGCCATATTTATATCGCTAACTCCTGCTCCTTACATTATAAATAGGGCACCAAGACAGCTCCCCTACATCACTACCATACATTGGCATTTATCACCTGGAAGCTGTGCGAAGCCTACAAACCAACATAAAGCATAACGTCACGACAAACCCAAAAATCAAACTGGATTTTGCAAGCTGTGCATTTAATTCCAGCCTATAGATCCAAAAGGCTAAGTGGACCTAGCCAATCCTCAACTGCAGACATCTTTCCCTAGAAAGCCCTCCTTTGCTTAAGTCCCGAATTTAAAATAATAATACAAAATTAAAATGAGATCCAGGAATGCAGTATCGATTTAAAACCGGTGCCAAATCTGAAGAAAGCCACCGACCTCTCTGCCTGCTTTAAAGCGAAGATTCTTCAGTCTGAAAAATTATTTATAGAGATTTTTTTTACTACCCTTGTATACTGCAATGTTATTTCCTTTCCCACACACTAGCAAAGTCCATTTTCACAACTGCTATAAAGCGGCATGTTCACAGCTAGTAAAACAACTCCATAAATAGCCTCGCAAAGCTATAGCTGTCTCATATCCTTTCCTCAATAAAAGCAGAGGTGAACTGCTTATTTTCAGCAGCACACTATAAGAAGACAGAAGCATTATGACTGCTCATACATTCTGACTATCATTTGCCACAAGCTATATCTGTCAGTATTAAATAAAGCTGCATTATAAATGTAAACAAAACACCCACATCTACAAAATGAGCTGTCCACCATTGCTGTAGGCATGAATTGAACCCGCTTATTGACTCCCGCTTGCTCTTTTATTTATCCTACTACACAGAAATTCACTGGCTTTCTTCCCTCCACCCTTCCAACGTGCAAGCAGTGTGGCGGGTTTTGGGGGCAGTCACTTGTCGCCCACACCAACAGACAGGTGACAAACGCAGATCTTAATGGGAACACCATTAGGTGGGGCAAAAACATAGGACTCTTTCATTGAGACGGCTGATTTATTTTTTAAAAGGTTCTTCAGGGATCAAAAATGCAACATCATAAATAATTTGCAGGAGCAAGCCAAGAGAATTTATATTTATGAATTTTGAAAGGTTGGGGGGGGGGAGAAGAGAGGGGGGGAGTAATTCATTGCAATTGAAACAATAATGCCAGTTTGAAAGGAATTACATTCAGATATCAAGTGACTGGGAATTTACTGTCTGAAGAGGCTCAAAGGTCCTTGGCAGCAGAAATGGTCGTCACTGAGTTTGCACACTGATAAAATATGCGTTTCCCCCAATCAGCTTTAAGTTCTAAGAAACTCTCGGTAGTTTCCAAAAGCAAGTTCATATGGGGCATACAGGAAGAAGGCTGCTGCCCAAGAACAAAGAACAAAGCAACCTTGGGTGCACGGAGCACACCACAGGGCCCCCTGAATCCTAGCCAGCATGGAAGGCATGAGTACTCCAACAAGTCTCTCCAATGCCCAATAGGAAAGTTAGGAGGGTTAATATAGTGGCATATGCTTCAAAGCTACAGGCCGCTCAAGAGCACCTCCAGCAGAAGACAAGACATCAGATGAATCTTTTTACAGGCACCGAAGAAACACGTGGAAGTATGGTTTTTAAAGGTCAACCTAGGAAGCAGCCCCTATTGCCTAAAGGGTGGACCAGTAATCCTGGTTTTATTTATTTTTTTGCTACACACGGGCTCTCCCTATAACAAGGAGAGAAAGACCACCACATCGTTGCCCAAGAGCTTAAAGTGTCCTTTGGAAAAACAAGAGCTTGAATTAAGCTTTAATCAGCGATGCACAGATCTGGCGATACCACATGCACACACAAAAACACTTGATGGTAACTCCTAGGAATTACCCCGTTTTTTTCCTTTCAGCCCCCTGCTGAGCATAGCAGTTATGATAAACAACCTGTGGGCTACAATGCAGGCTTGATCTAAACATGTGCCTCTTAACATACTCAAAAGACCTCTGCGGAAATCAGACCGTTTTTACATTGTGCAGGAAAGCTGGCAAAACAGAAACAAACAACCACCCCATACCCAATTTGATGATCCTAGCCTATGTTGCATCACTAGATAGGGAAATTCTTCTCCCCCCCCCCCCCCGCCCCGGATACATACACAAAATACAAACGCAAGTGTAGGGTCATACTTTACTGCACATTCTGTGAGGCAGATATTAATTGTTCCTCCTTTCCTGTTTTAAGATAAGGTTGTTCTCAAGAAAGCTACGGCTGCGCAAGAGCTGGTGATGTTTACAAAAGGAGGGGGGAATAAAAAAATGGGAGGGAGGTGGCAGGAAGTAATTAATGTATGAGGCCTACATTTAAATAAAGCAGTGCTCAGCAGTAGGAGAAGAATGGAAGGGTTGGGGGGGGGGAGATTCCCATGAGGCAGCACACAACCTGATGGAGGCAGAAGAATCCTGGACTAAACCTGCCCAAGCCACCGGGATTATTACTTGTGCAAAGCAAATACTCCAAAGCCTCCCCCCCCTCTAAATCATTTCAATTCCTATTTCCAAGTATAATTTAATCTTTTTCAGCGACACTTGATGCTTACTTCATCACGGCATAATGACAGATTAAAAAGTTGTTGAATTAAATATTAAAGAGGACTTCAGGCAGTCCTGCATTTTTAAGGAATAACACAGATTGGAGATGAAATGAGAAGCCCAAATGCATATTTTATTCCAAAAAGGAAAAAATACATATATTTTGTTCCTTCGGGCCACCTACATTGTAATAAAACACAGGGCAGGTTTTTATTTAGTGGATAAAAGTGGGACATAGCATTAGAAGATTCATATCGCTGTAAACCGATGGCAAGCACCGATGTCAAAGCTAATGGTGCCAAAGGATTAAGCATCGTCTTTTGTTAAATACCGACAACCCTGTACTGTACATTTGCAATCTCTTTCTATTAAGACTAAAGTACCATGCGCTGACACTCAGGCACAAAAGTTGCTCTCTCAACAACACTTCAAGAATATCAAAACACCAACACAACACATTTTTTAAGAATGTCAACATGGAAGCGCGGGTGGCAACCAATTCTTAGACATTTTGTCCCAAACCAAATGGTGACTTGTGGACAGGTTCATCTTTTTCGGTAGCAAGCCTTGCCCCCTGAGGCTGGGAAAGGCTAAGCAAATAAAGCTTGATTTAGGAAGAGGGGAGCGGGGCACAAGGTGGCTAAACAACTAAGGTACCTTTCCTTGACCACATGGTTAGCATATTAGGCAGAAACTTTCCTCTTACCATATGGAACCTTTTTTGCAAATAGCACCATACATCTCTACTACATCACTATAATGGTTTGAAAACCTACAAGATTTTTGAAGAGGTTCTTTACATATTGCCTCCCACTTACTTTAAAAATCCACATTTTGGCCAATGTTGGCATATTAAATTGGCAAACATTAAAAGATGGGTGTTAATATAAGATGGGCATTTCTAATTATTAAAAAGCTCTTAAATCTCCTTAGTCTGTACACAATGTTTCTAATAAGTCAAGACAAAACTATGAGGGGAATAAAACTAAAAATGACACAACTAGTAGCCCCAAAGCAGGACCCCAGGATGGGGGATACCATTATGACATTTTCAAAACAGACTTTCCCCTATAATTTATGAGACTGTACAAACTGAACTATGTTGATGTATTTTATTCATTTCATAATAGCTGGTAATTTTTCAGAATAATCTTTACGCCATCGTCTTAATAAATAAGGGAGTGCTCTTCTTTTGGGGCTCACTTGAAAGCCTCAGGAGCCACCACAAAAGAGGCCTCACCTACCTACTGACCTAATTTCTTTAGCAGAAGGAGCTCTGACAATAATTCTTCCTCCAAATCTAAGCAAGGATCATACTGGAAGAGCTGCTGTCCAAGATATGACCATCCCATGAAATTCCATTGAGACTATGCACTGGCTGCAAAAGCTCTGCAATCCTGAACCAGTTTCTAGGCAACTCATGCGGTGGAAGCGTCTCCATGGCTCCCCTGGACACCACTCAAGTGATCTGTCTATAGGATAGCACTTGGGATGGAAGCCATGCCACTCAAAGGACAGAAGTTTAGCCACAGATCAAGACATTCCCTTTCATGCACCTTACTCTGGAGCAGCCTCACTGATTAGCTCCAGCTCTTTCCAAACACTTGCCTACTGGATGACAACATTTTTTCTGCAGCACTGAAGTCAATAAATGACAGTGACTCCTTTGACTAGTTCAGATCAGGGGCAGAGATTCCACCCCTCTCTGTTCCCCAGCGCTGCTCCAAAGGGAAAGGATTCCATTTTTTTCTAACTACACACTGAACTACCAGGAAGAAGGGATGGCATTAAACAGAAGCAGGGGAGAGAAGAACGATGGCATTCCCTATACATGCTTGTTTTCTATAAAGTACTTTGTGTGTTCTATATAAAACATGGCAAGCCATCAGCAACTCAAGCTTCCTCCACCCACAAAATATACCCATGAGATAATTATCTCTCTCTCTGCATCCACAAATCTGGGCTCGTGGACACCTACTGAGAAAGCCAGCCTGGTGGGGGAAGCTTATATATTTACTAAATACTATATTTAATCAATTTAGGATTGAGGAGTGAGACTGAAATACTTTGCTATTTTGTCCAGCAGTAACCTTAGCCTGTGGTGAAATCCCCTATATCACATTCAGATGCCTTCAGTTAGAACCAATTTCTTCTTGGCATTTTGACCTTGCCACAGTGGGAAAGGACAAAGCATTTTAAAATAAAAAGGATCAATGTCAAAAACTTTATGTTTCATTTTGTGTATTTATGTGGATCAGAACATGTCAGAAACTTGGGGAATGTTGACATTTACCAGTAAATGCTTAACATTTTAGGAGACCCGTGTGATGTGTCAAATTTCTGACATTTACCAGGGTACCTTAAGGCCATCACCTCTGGCCTATGTCCAAATTTCATCCCCATTGCCATTGCTTACCTAAAATATATAAAAGAAACCATCTGAAAAGCTAATCATTTATTCCTGCCTGTATGAGAAAATGACAACATTTACCGGTAAGTGATGGAATAGAGGGTGAAATCTGTTGAAAGCACTTGCTAACTCATAAGATCTAGGACTATACTGTAGACTTTGCTTACACTATACCATATACACCTAGTCACTTGGTTACACAATATTGCTCCCCCAACTTGTACCAATTGCTAGTCACCAAGCAAACAATTAGTGCTTACCTGCAGATTCCTCTGCAAGCATAATAAGGGCATTGCATTTGGAATAAACCACTTGTTTGAACTTGGGGTTTGGGAAGTACACATGCTACCCAGCTTCCTCTAAGGCCACAAGTATTCCTTTGAAGGACCTGGCAAGAACATGTGTTGGTCCTCAGAACTACCTTTCAAAGTAGTCACTATCATTCCACTTTCAGAACTGGCTTCTGCAAACAGAGTGTGTCATTTACCCATAGTGCACTAATGAGTCCGTGGTACACATAGTCTCCTTGGATCAGCTACCTCAGAGTGAGCTGATTTAAATATACACATAAGCAAGGAAAGGTTCCAGACTCCAACTTGCACATTTCAAACCCCAAAGAGTATAAGATACCAGAAGTATACCAGTATCAGAAGTAGGGTTCAGCAAAGAGGGGAAGAACTCAGTGGCCTTCCTGCTGCCTGCTACAGTCTCTGAAGTAGCTGGCACCACCAATTTCAATGATCAAGAAGCATTTATGTTATATTAAGACAATATATATAATATTATTTTTATACCAAGGGGGATCTCTGCTGTCAGAGCAAAGACTTTGCCTTTAACTCATTAAGTCACACAACAGTGGTAGCCAACAAGCCTACAAGAGAAATGCCCCATTGTTCCTCTCCTTAGATGGGGGGGGAGAGGCTCCTCCTTTTGCCTCCATGTAAATGAACTTAATGCTCGCTCCATTCAGGCTTGCTCCGGGAGCTCCTCATTTGCTGCCTCTCCGCTCAGCTCAGCGACAGCATTTTCTCACCAGCCTGACTGCATAATTAATGCAAATGCTGCCTTAGTGTCATGAGCTGGGCTCCTTTGGTTTACTTTGGTACGACACTTACAGAGGAATATTAACTAGAGAAAGGAGCATCACAACAGGGGTGGAAAATCAGCCTGTCAGGGACTCACTCCAAATGCCACTGAAAAGGAGCGCGCCTTCAAGACTGTTTCATCAAGGTGATTGAGAACAAAAACTACTGAGGAAAATTCAAGCTTACATTTATGAGCTTCTCCACATGCATTATTTATTATCCCCCCCCCCCAACCTATAGGAACCATATTCCCAGGCACACAGCCATGCAACAATAGCCTGCAAAACCTCCAAGTTAAACAGATGCAGCCTCGGGCCAGGAATGTAAACAAAATGGTGCCAATTGCAGATAATGGGGCAAAATCGATTCTCCATATGGACCCAAAATGCCTTCTTTTTGCTACTAAATGTTCACTAGTATTAGTTATGTACATACATGCAAGTACACGCAGCCATGTATTTGTATTACTTGACAATTAACCTCAGCAATCCAGTCAAAAATTAGCCTTGTTATTCCCACGGTGAAGTCAAAAAGTACAAACGTTTAGGATTCATACCGCTTTTATACATTGAATACTGAGTGACGGAGGTTCAGTTTATCATGAGGGCTAGAAGATCTATACATATGCATTTTTTCATGCAGTTTAGCAAATCAATTATTTTACCGAACAGTGTTTATTCATAATCTGAATTGTATCAAATAGACAGCACAATGTTTTAACAAAAAAACTGCTTTAAATGCCAATAAAGGTTCTGTTTTCTGTTAAAAAAACTGCTTTTCAATCTTTTACTGAGCAGTACAAATGCAGAGACTGCCTTACAAATTATGAGATTTTTTCAAAATTATGATGGAAAACATCTATCAGTTTGCTTAAAATCAGTTGACACATATATCACAGCTTAAGAGATGGATTTGTACACTGGTTTTCAAAGGAACTGTCCCATGGGAAAGGATGCTTAGTGCTGATGGCACTGCTCTCAACAAGCCACAAATGCATCTTGATATGGGCAACCCTCCTAAGGGAATTTACATTATTGGTTTGAATATTTTGTAGTGTGTAAATATTAACTTCCCTGTATATATTATTTTTCATGGGCAGGGAGGAAGGGGGTGTATGTGTGGAAATGTCTGCCAAAATTGGGCTGAACTGAGCCAAGTAGCCCTGTACACCTCCAGCCAAACTCTTGCTTGTGTTTGTAGCGCAAATTTTGGCACGGCTTTTAAAAAGCCTTCAAAACATGATTCAAGTATTCCTCCCTTCTTTAGAGGCAGATACTTTTTTTAGGTAAAGAGAAATAAGCCTAAACATTTTAAATGGAAGTTGTAAAATGCACGCACATTTGGACAGATAAATGAAGAGGTAGGGAGAGAACCGCAAAAAAAGAATTGTGTACTCACATGGTTATAGCATGAATATCTTCCATACATTCACTGACCCATTATATGTAATACCTCCGAGCTGCTTCATGATTTCTGAGAGCCTCTAGATGAATATGTATCCTAGGAGTACCTTAAATAAATAAAAGTCTCTTCCTCCCTCTTTTACTAATGTTTAAAAAATTAATACTGAACCTTTAACTCAATTGCATAGCTTCGATAGCTTAAATTCAGGGAGGAAAATATCAAGAGATTTGGTAATCAATTCCACCACCAAATATTAAGACCAATAATGCCAGGCAACTGATTATATATATTGAGCCAAAGTTGCCATTTCTTATTGCAGTTCTTCAAAGTCAAGCAGTGTTTTGTGCGTCTCAAATTACAACCTTTAAAAAGATTTACTGTCTTAAGAAGGAAGCACGGCAAGACGAAGAATACTGGCTTTACGAACTTCTGTACACTGCATGCTTCTTCAGGAGGGAAGCTCCTGATTTCAAAGGCTGGTTTCTGGAAAAACCTACTGGGGCGGGGGTATTCTGTTCTGCAGGAATGTTAGGAATTCCTCCCTACAAAGGGGTCAACTACCGGCCATGGGATAGCCGTTTACCTCCCACGCTACTTGGCGATCAAGAACTATAGGCAACTGCTGGGCTTTTAATTGAACATGCAATAAGTGAACACACAACACTAACGCTCCCCTAATAGTAAACTATGTGCCCAAACAGATCAAAATGAATGTGCCAATCATACTGTTTATTTTCGAGGGGAAACAGCCTCGGGGGCCATTATTACAAATTAAAGGTGTTATATTGAAGTCGTTTTTAATATCTCAGAAATGAATAACAATTCATACAGCGCTATATCATCCCTCCCCCCACCGAACCCTTGAGTTAGGATAGCATCACAGACTCACAGATGTCAGCATTGTCGGGGAACTGCTGTCCAATTTCATACCAAAAGATATATTTTGCTACTTTATTTTCAGCAATAAGGACCAAAATGATTATTAGAATCAGCCCTTTCCCCCAGTCCACTAAAAGATTTTAATCCACTCATTCCTATAGAAAATGTCACACACTGTAAAAATAAAAAAGGGGTTCACATTAGCACAGCCCAAAGGCAGCTCAGCCCAGCCTGTTTTTAATTTTTGGTAGGCGAGTTCAAGCCTAACATCTGATTCAGACAGCAAGTTTGTACAACTTTCAGAGCCAGCCGTTCCACAGCCTCCATTTCAGCACAGCGCTAACAGGGCATTAATATTGTCATTTTCAACCTTGGGATCAGTACACAAATGTGCTGTAAAACAGGGAAAATCCCCCTGCGATATGAGTGCGAAACATGCAGCTCATTGATTTTCTTCTTGATAGTCTGCTATTAAACTGGCGAACACGCTGACCTTGTGCACAAGGGGAGAGCAGTGTGTATGCAACATAAAGTTGAAAAACAGCTGCGGAACGACTGTGTAAAACAGCAGCCTACCAGCCCCTTAAAATATAGACCCAGATTCCATAGTTTATTTTAAATTGGCAACCACAATTTAACAAGCTATTCTAACAAATGATTAGCATAGCATGTGCCTTTCTTTAGCCATCAATTATGACACAGGGGTAACGCAGGGCACAACTTAAGTGTCGAATTACAAGATGCTATACAAAACCGCTTTCCAACCTAGCCTTGTGTTTGCTGAGCAATTATTGCTGCTTTCCCGGCTCAGAAATAAAAGCTGGTGTCAAAATTCTAAACACCATTTCTCAGCGCCTGGGCATTTGAGCAGAAGGTAGGGAACATTATTTACATTTTATATTGTAGATATTTCCCCCCCCACCTAACTGGAATAGTTTGGCCTAATAATTTGCTCCTCTTGCAACATGAGGGCTTGGCAGCAAGATTAAAACAAAAATTAATAAAGTTGAAATTTCATTCTTTGAAATATCAGATTTGTACGGAAATATAAAGTATTACAAATAGCTATTCGCTCTGCTGCACACAAAGAAAAAAACAACACGAGTTATTTATGCTGAATTTCTCCAGTGCTTGAAGATATTTTGATCTATTAAACAGAGTGAACAAGAACTCCTTTTTAATTGATATCTGATTGTTGTCTTAGGTAGGCCATGAAGATGCTCGGCTTACTTAGGGAGATTTAATTTGCAATCTTCACGTAAATCACTCGAAAGACTTATAATCTTTCTCTGTTAATGAATGGAGGAAAACAATCATTTGCAGCACAGAACCTTCCTTTTCTCCTTGTTCCTGGAATGTATTCTGTATTCCATGAAAGGTGGGGAAGGCAAGAAACCCAGTTTTGAGCTATTTTGTTCTCTTCTGTCCTTCTGCCTGCATTTGCCTAAAGGCTCCCAAGTAAATTACACTCCAAGTAAATGACTGTAATTTACCCGTTGAATTCCCTTGTTCAGGAAAAGCACACACAATACATTCCTGCATTTCCTCGGCTCAAATTTACCATTCTACATGTCAAGAACAATCCAGGGGCAGTAATTTGAAACTGTTTGAACCTTCAAATAAGGGAAATTAGAAATGTTTTGAGAGCCAAGATTTCGAGCGAGGAGATAAAACCTGATAAAAATCTGTAACAGTTCAATTCCTTCTGCTTTAGATTTATAAACAGAGCATTAAATGTACAGTTAAGCCAGTGGCAAGAGAGAGAGAGAGAGAGAGAGAGAGAGAGAGAGAGAGAGAGAGAGAGAGAGAGAGAGAGAGAGCGCACACAAGCAAATGCGAGAGCAGGGAAGAGTATTAAAAGCAAAAAACATGAAAATATGTATTGTGCAGAAGAATGATTATTGGCAAGGAAACATGAAAGGAACTGAAGGATAATGCCTCTAACACAAACTTTGAAAATCTATTCCTTATGCAAGGAATTGAGGAATTTATAGCTAATTACAGAAGGGGCGATAGCTCTTAATAAAAAAAAGATTCTTTAAAGCAAGATGAGGCATAGGAATCAGAACCGCAACTGCGTACTCATTATGAATTAGTGCAGGGGGCTCCATTGGTGCGACTGGCCTTTATGCAGAAGATCTGTGGCAATAACCAACAGAAGTACTTCCTGCGTGACATTATGGTGCACACAAATACACACCACAGTTAAGCACGCTCTCAATAACCAAAACAGCCTATTTTGCTCAACCTAAAAGCAGCCTTTCATATGGCAAAACTGTTATAAATCCTCATTATCCTAAATAAAATTACAGCACTTTAAACATATCCAGGGAGAACATTCTCTCTTCTAAACAACCACCTTAGCGAGTAATAGGAAGCAATATGGTTGCACTTGTGTCACAGTTGGAAGTCTTTTTAAACTGTCGCCCTGCTAGCAAACCAATTCTACATATTAAAATGAATGGATTGCTTATTTCGGGAGGAGGAGGGGGGTTGGAAATCATTTATAAAATCAAGACCATTATTAAGATCCTGTGACTGATTTCCACTCCAAACTCCAGCCAAAGTAGATAAATGCCGCCACGGCCGTACATCCAAAATGTCTTCTCTGTGTGTCACAATTTTCTCTTTCAAATAAGTCATCCATTCGTACAAGTAAATTAAAAATTGATCTAGGGGTTTCTCTACATGGTTTAAGTTATACATGTTTTCAAAAAATATATAACCTTGCTACAGACATGCCACAAACCAGTCGCAGGCTCCAACTGTTGAATTAAAAAGGGATCCATATCCAGTGTGCCCTGCTAAGGATGTTAACACAGCACAGGCCTCCCCAGAACTCTAGAGAGCCAAAATTCACAGACCTTGCTGTGTGCATGCTGACTGCATGTTGGCGATATAGAACGCTACATCCTCCCGACGTTTGATGTGAGTGTGTATGTTTGAATTTATTCTGTATTAAATAGGGGGGGGGGTGTTCAGGATATTGCAAGCAAAGGATAAACACCACATCCCCACAATGAATTCTTTAAATATGAAACTTCGAAGGTATCATTATTTTGAACATACATGAGTGCATTTCGATACCAGTGGGCACAGAACACCTCGATCCCAAAATCATAACCAACACTAAATGTATCCCTCAAATCTACAGCTGCAGCAAAAAAACAAACAAAAACAAAACAAAACTGCAGAATGTAGCATCAGACAGCAAAGCTGGGTTTCTCTAATTTTTTTTAAAGCAAGTTTCAAGTATTTACACCTGGAAATATGACTCGGAATAAATAGGTAATATTGCCCATTCTATCAAGGCCAGAGAGAGACGGCTGAAATTGAGGGCAGAGCTTTAGTATTCCAGAAAGCTTCTTCTCCCTTCCAGAGACAAAGTGTGCTACCACTAAACACAACTAAAGAACTGTGCAAAACTAGAGAAATTAGGCATATTTGCTCAGTTTCCGTACTTTAGACAGGGCAAAGGACCCAGTTTTTCTAGCTGCTGAATTGTAAATGTGAGCATGAAACAGAATCTTGCTCATAATCTCCAACAACATTTATTTTAAAAGGCACATTCTCAGTTCCTCACAGTACTAGAGTCTTTGCATTAAAGACCTATGCAATACAGATGCTCACCTGGAAAGTGTACATACTTAAACTGGTGCCATTCTGCCAAGTTTACAAATGCCCAGGTTTCAACTCCACTGTGCTCTTAATACAACATTACTTTGCAGTCTTAACTGTGGCATCCCTCCACTCAAAAGTCTCCTCAGCAGATCACTTGTTTGCATAAAGTCGAATCAAAGGCTCAGTTACACACACCACAGCAGGTTTGGGCGCCGCACCTCCAAATCACCGAGCAAATTATAGGAACCCTGTAATTTGGTGGGATTGTGCAGGCATTTCCCATAAACTCATAAATTACCCATTGCTTTTCTAAAGGTTTCATTGATACTAAATGCACACTTCTCCACGTGCGCTCTATGCTGGATTCTTCTTGGCACAAACATGCCCCACTTGGAAGGCAAAGCAGTTTCTGGAATGTGTTGAACAGGCTTAGGGCCTGGCAAAAATATTTTCAGTAGGTTATCCAAAGTGGCTTTCCATCTGTCCCACAAGCACAGTGGCCAACAAAGAAGGCAAGGCAGTTAGTATCGAAACATCCAATACTTCCTGTCAATTTGTGTCTGCATTCCAGTTTCTTCCCTTGTACCCCCTTCCCAAATACGCTTAACTCCTTACAATCTACAGGCTCTCACCTAAAACTAGTTCCTGCATTCATTTTAAAAAAAAACACACACCAGCCTGGGGTTTCTCCACAAAGGATGCTAAAAGGTACATGGAAATTTCCAGGCTTCCAAGTCAAACGTAATGAGAGGCGTTAAGCAAAATATATTTGATATTAAAATGGCTCTATTCCATTTTTACAGTATTCTGAAGGGAAACACCAAATACTAAAAAAAAGTATTAACTCACTGGTTGAAAAAAAACTCTCTCAAGATTCTAGTATGTGAATCTCACTTACACCCAAACAGACCAAAGTGGGGTGTAGGGAACAGTGCATCAGACTAGGAGCTGTGAGATTCAGATTCAGATCCTCACTCTGCCATGAAGTCTTGCTTGGTAACCTCAGGACAGCCACACACTCTCAGCCTAACCTACCTCACCAGGTTGTTCTAAGGATAACTCCAGAAGCCAGATACTCAATGTGACTGCAGGAATGGCTAAGCCTCTTTCATTAGCTTTCGCTTCACTGGTCTACCTCCCGTGCCAGCTTGTTCATACTGAGGCTCTCCCAGAGGAGATCACCCATGTCTTCAAAAGTTAGCAGGTGCATCAGCCTTCAGAAGGCAGCTGATCATGTTCATACACACACACACACAAATGTGTTTTATTCCTTCTCTGTAGATTTTTCAGCCAGGTGAATTTGCAAAATCCACGTGCATAGTTCCAAAATACTGCATCAAGTTTAACACCCCCAGGATCTTTACACAAATACAAAACCCTTAAAAAAAAATTAAGCGGTTGTTATCAAGCCAAGAACAATTATACCCTTTAAAATTATGGCACACAATAAATGTAGACCCCAGCCATATGCAACAAAATATTTTGGCACTTGAACTAAAAAAACCCTCTTGGCGACAATTCTGGATTGCCACGAAAGCTCTGGTCCCACCCAAGGCTGCCAATAGGAATGCCAAAAGCAGCTGAATGTGGCTCATCCGAGCAACATTGTCAGTGAGTGGCACACGCACACAGCCCCCGATCCTCTCTTCGCAGGCATGGTCTTCTCCAGCTGCAGCTTAATTTCCTGTGACTTGCCTAATTACTGTAATTAAGGATTAATTGCCATTAATTATTCACACATAAGCTCATCGCAAATCATGGGGTAAATGTCTTATGAAAGCTGCCATACAAGCCATGTATAAACACACTGGGATGCTCCAGGCAGGAGGATCTATCACTCAGCCCCGAAGCAAATCTCGGCGCTTCTCTTACAAAAACAGCTATAACTCTTAGAAACTCGACAGTCTTTGCAGGTAAAGCATTAGGTTACAAAGCATGTTTTCCTGTGGAAGCCACAACGGTTTTTATTAGTACTATAAATGCTGTTTTATCTTTCCAACTGCTATTTTTATGTTTCCATTTTTATTCTACAGTGTTCAGTTTAGGGCAAGCATTTGCTACCAGCAGCAATGTTTGTGTCAGCGACACGCTCCTCCAGCCCTCTCCCGCCCCACCCTGCTCTGTGGAGTGAAATGGTTGTTTGTAGGTGTGCCAATCCCAGTCACATGGCTACCTATCATAAGCCCTGCAGAACTAATGGCAACTGCTGTTCTAGAAAGGGTAAAATATACAGAATGTTAAAACGCGCCAGCCACAGAACTGCTGTATCCGATCCTGTTAGTGCACATGTGCCTAAGTGCGCACATGCACACATGTACTGTACGAATACAGAGGCCCCTAACTTTTTCAGCCTGCGGGCACCTTTGGAATTCTGAGAGTCGTGGGTGCATACACAAAATAGCTGCCATATAACGGCTGCCATAGGAGGTGGAACCAGCTACAAAATGGCTGCCCCAGCGTACCTTCAGTCACACAGTGAAGACCCTTGTGCTGCAATGGCAGCTGCTGACAAAACAATGCTTTTAAAAATCTGCATAGCCAATCAAATCTCCAGTGGCCAATCTAAAGACTTGCTGGCAAAAGCCTCACCTGGCCCTGACCACTTTCTAAAAACACTTGGTGGGTGCCAAAAAAAAGGTGTTGGTGAACGCCATGGCGCCCACAGGCAACATGTTGGGGACCCCTATACTAATACCACAGAGACAGCAAAAGTAGAGGAAGAACAGCAAATAATCCTACCATTCACGCAGCCACTGTGGGTATCACCTGGTTTCACACATTACTCTATAAAGCAAAGAGATGTTGATCAAGCTATAAGAATTACCCATAATCATCTGAATTATTGATCAAGCTATAAGAATTATCCATAATCATCTGAACTAGTTATCACTGATTCCTATCAGATCCTGCTCATGAGATTATCCCTAGAACATTGTGATGCAACAAGGTTCATTCATTTACACATGGGCTGGCAGATGCAAAAATTACAACTGCTTTCAAACTAGGAGGAAGTTTTAGCAGGAAGACTTTTGAAATAGTCTCAGCTTATAGACTAAACACCAGCACTGCAGCCTACTTTGTGTCCTGAACGTAGGAGCTAGGAATCAGCCTGTGCAAAACCACCAAGTTCCAGCCAAAGGAGGCCTCACCCCAGATAAGAAGAAGAGTTGGTTTCTATATGCCGATTTTCTTTACATTTTAAGGAGAATAAAACCGTCTTACAAACTCCTTTTCCCTTCCTCTCCCCACAACAGACACCTTTTGAGGTAGGTGAGGCTGAAAGAACTCGAAGAGAACTGTGACTAGCCCATGGTAACTCAGCTGGCTTCATGTGTAGGAGTGAGGAAACAAATCCAGTTCTCCAGATTAGAGTCTACCACTCTTAACCACTACACCACGCTGGCTCTCAAGCATATGACGTGTTATCACTGGTCAGATGGTGCTTCTGGATCCCTACAGATGTTTCCAGGCCAGGCTTGTTCAGGGTGCTGGGCAACTTGTGAACCTTTTCTATGGACCTCTTTTTCACTTCACTACAACCTGACTCTGTCCCATCCAAAAGCTGGAGCCAGGCCTGATGGCAAACTTCTAATGGGTGCAAAGCCTTGAGCAAGCTTACAATCGATGCCTAAGTGGATTTGTTACCATCATTTCATGAATTTTTGATGAATTATAGCCCGAGTTATGTTCATGCCACAATCCCACACCATAGGAACATAGAAAGTTCATAGGACATGATGCTGGACAGAGACTTCAGCTTCCTGAGAATGTAAGATTTTGTTTAACACAAAAAACAGCCAACTGAAGATTAGCCCTTATGGCTATGAAGATGAGATCCAAAGTGCATGGGAAATGTCTGGTGAAATCTAATAAGCTAGGAGAAGATTGAACAATATCCCCAAGTTTCAGCTCTACATCATAATTCCTTGCTCTTCCACCTGACTACCAGAACTACCTTAAATTGCACAAAACAGTTAAATTGGCACATCTGTGAAAAACAAAAGAAAATACACACATTTGGTTAATTTGCATCATGGAACTTTGCTTCTCAGCATGCAGAATTTCAAGGGGGGGGGGTCTTTTAAAGTCTGGAGTATACACAGACCCAACTGCTTTCAAGTGACATTTCCATATTGTCTTGCATGATAAAGAGACCTGTGCACCTGCAATGGAAGCCCTGCAAGTTGCAAAGGAGGCACATTCTCAGTTCATGCAGGGCACCGACCAGGTCAGCTGGTCACACTGATGCTCTGTATTATCAAGGGAAGAGCTGTGACTCAGTGACAGAGCTCCTACTGTGCATGCAAAATGCCCCCCCACACACACACACACTTCAATCCCTGGTGCCTCTGGGTTGAAGAACCTCAGACAGTTGAAGAACCTCAGAACCTCTGCTGGGGACCTTGGAGAACTGCTGCCAATCAGAGGAGACAATGTTGAGCTAATGGGCCAGTGCTTAGACTCTGTATAAGGCATCTTGTTATGCTCAACTGAGGATGATCCTTACAGCACATTTTGACATTCCTTCACGTATGAACGTTTTAAGGGAAGGTAGCGGGCAGATAACTTTTCAGGTGCGGGTGGGGGGGAGACTCAATTTGTCTGCAATGATAATCTTTTCACAGAGGAACCCGATAACCTTCCAAGGAATTCCAAGGCCCTCAAAACACATTTTCAACAATGGCACAGTGTTCTGTAACAGTTTGCATTATAGCATCCAAATTTCCTCTCTTCCTTTTTTTGTGTTTACAGTTGAAAAACTGACACACACCACGCACAGTCATCTTTTACTGCTGCCAGGTTTCAAAACTGTTCAAATTCAATTTAACAAAAGAATAAACTGCTGCATGGAAGCTTGGGGGAGGAGGAGACCCTATATCATCGCTATGCATTAGCACTGAAAGAGTGCCCCAGGAAATTTAAATGTAAGCAGGCAGAATGCCGTTCTAATTGTTATGTTAGTACCTTCTGCAGCAAATTAATGCATGAAACATTTTCATTTTGGTACATAAGTTTGCGCGTGTCTGAGTTAAACATTTATGTTAATGGGCCTTCTGGCAACTCCGTAACGTTTCAAATACTCTTGTAGAACAGCTTCTTCGCTAAAGATATCAATTAGCCATTTCCTTCTCTTCTTCCACCCCTCCCCAAAACACCTCACTATTTCCTACCTGATCCGGAGGCCAGGAAGAGTGCGTGAATGGGGGGGGGGGGAACCTATTTCACGGTTTTAAAAGCCCTGATGCTTGAGTAGTTACAAACCTCGAACAGTGTATGTGACGAGGCGCCAATTAAATATGCATTGCCACTAGCAATGTAATCTATATTATAAAAGGGGGAAGAGAAGAAACAATAACAGAAAGTCATGCAAGTATTTGGCATATGTTCAGATCAACGCACACCAGCTAACAAACAGGACAGTTTGCATCCCACATGTTTCCTGTGGTAGGAATGCTGGCGGCTATTGTTTGTTTCAAACTGAGTCCAAGCAAGACATGCCGCAAGGCATTCTGGGTCAGTTCCAACACTATATGTTGAAGACTTAATTCCTAGAGAAAATGGTAACATGAGCCCAGTGTGACAATAGCATTTCTATACTATAACATACTACAGAAGATATCCATCTACCACTGGCTGACTGCTCAGACCCTACAAAAGGAAGGAGTAGGGCTGAGATAAGACAGCCTCGGAAAAAGAAGGCATAGGAGGGGGTATGAGAAGGCTGCAAGTCAAGGGAAGTCTAGAGGGGGAATGTGATCCAAAGGAATCAGGAGACGGCCAAACAGAGGAACCTGAAATGGGGAGAACAAGCATGGAAAGAGAATAAGAAGATATCTCATGCAGCTCCTGTACAAGAAAGGCTAAAGATGACATCTTGAAATAAAACACCCACAGCTTTTGCTGAAAGCCTAAGGTTTTTATTCTGATATATGGCTTTGCCTGCATAACTCCCACATCCAAACACACCACTGGAATTTGCTCCACTAACTCCTATTGGATTAATGGGGGGGGGTTGGGGTTGCAGCCTTCAGCAGCTTTCATTCAGTGCATCCAACAGGATCCTGGATAGGGCTGAACAAAGAAGGAGAGGGAGGCTGATGCCTGGAGGATGAAACAAGAAAATGCAATACAAGAATTTGCAAGGGGCTTCACGAAGGAAGTCTCTGAATCCCCTGGACTATCATTTGTGTCTGTGTGTGTGGGGGGGAGACTAAGATTCCTGGACATACATTCAGAGGCAGAATGTTTCATGGTGGGGAGGGAATGTGGCCCCTATTTCATAATAGGAAGCAGCAAGCCTGTGCTAAAATCAGCAATTGTTCAGCAAAGACTGCTGTATGCATTCTACTTGGTGGGAAATCGGCATGGCACAGAGGCACTATCCCCTTTTCTTCCCAAAGGGCCCTGATGCAGAGCTGGCAATTTTGCCCATGCTGTAGGTGGCTCAGCCAAACGCTCGCACCGAAACTTAGGTCTTCATCACATTGCCAACTACTTGTAAAGAGTCCCGAACCCCATTCACACTTTCATCCAAATAAGTTCTTTAAAAACCCAATTATGGGGGGATGAGCAGAGGATGAGTTGGGAGGACTGCCAAATGGTGCACCCCCTCGAAGGCAGCTCCTAAAATAATTCCTGTCCCATACGTAACACTTTCCAAACAGATGCTGGTCTCCACTGAAAATACAAAACAATCTGCACAGGTGTATCACATGGCAGAAGGGTTGCCTGTTTGCAAAAATCCAAGCGGGGGGTAGGAGAGCCTGCTTCTTCCCAAATAAGAATTGCAGCACAAAATAGGACAGCTCAGCTAATTCAATCCCTACAAAGCACCCTTCCCCACAAAGTCACAGCAGCTATAATTTGCCAGTTGGGATTTATAGACCTCTACTCAGGCATCAAGCAAATGGGCAACACCTCGAGATGCTAACATCGCCTACTCTTTTCTCTCTTCCACCTCCTCCCAAGCCTCACCATCAATGTCATATAATTGATACTTCCCCATTTTTTTGTCACCTTGCTGCTTAAACCAGCTGCCAAGCTCTGCTATGTCACTTTCCATTTATGGACTCCCAACTCCCCTGATCTGAGTAATTAGGGTTTATGTGTTAATTGGAGTAAATACAAAGATGGGAGTCACAGGCATAAATTTCCAAACCTGAAGCCATAAATTGAGGGGCTGAAAAGCAAGCGGAAGAAGATGCCTTCACGGAACAAGTGTCAGGTTGTTTTTGTTCTTTTAAGTCACTAGACAAGAATTGCAACTACGTCCACTTATTCAAAAAAGGGGAGGAATCTAGACAGATGAAAAGGTTGTTCTCCCCCCCCCCAAAAAAAAAAAACATGAACACTGGAGGGGAGAAAGTACAGAGATGGATGAAAAGCTGCAGCTGGAAGAAACAACAAACTAAGCAACAACAAACCAGACATTCAGTATCCTAAACATCGATTATGTTCCCAAACCTGGAACTACCTAGACCAACAGAAGCAGGGATATTTTGGAAATTTGGCCCATGGCATTGATCACCTCTTAGCAATTATACTAAGCCAAGGACTCGAGGCACGCGTTCTGGGACTGCACTGGAAGAGTTCTAATGAAACCAATTTCTAATTCTACCACAAGATGCTGTATTTCCCAGGCTTCTTCCTGGGCCCAGCTTCCCCTGATAATCCTGCTATTAGCTATGGAGTCACCTCCCCTTCTCTCTGATGAAAATGCCACTTGAAAACAATCTGATGCTATCAAATCCAATTCAGCTTCCCTGAGAGTACTTAGGCATGCAGTTCAGAACTGTGCAGCATGCCAGGGTACACTTTTCGAGGAGGAGCTGAACTAGCATCTCTTTGTTGAAAAGGGAAGCGGGGAGAACAGCACACTGAGCTCTGGTACCGTTTAGACACTGAAACAAGAAGCAGATTTCCCCAAGGGACTAACGCTCCTCCCACTAAAGCAGCCCCCAATATGTCTCTTCATCACCAACTTTCCAAAGTATTCAATAGGTAAGAAGGCCCAATAATCTCTGCAAAGCCAAAACCAATTGCGGGTGCTTTCTCCTTTAAACACGCACACACAAATCCAAGCTGGAAACACAAACATTACACAACTGACAAATTTCGCCCACTAGTGTAGTCCCCATCTGTCAACACATCTGAAACAAACATCAAAACTATGCAAGCTTGGTGGGACTTCTTGGACAGAAGTTCTTCCCAGTATTTCTACTGGAATTCCTACCGAAAAATTAAGTTGGGGCACCACACATTTAGAATCCAGTTACCCAGCGGCATTGGGGGAATGAGAGAGAGGGTTAAAATGGGTTAGATCCAGACTCAATTGGCAATTTATGCTGGTTCCCCCTTGCTGCTGCAGACTCCCCTCAGGTCGTTCCTGAGTCCCCTTTCCCACAGAAGCAGCATTCTGTGGAGATCAGGGGGATGCAGAGGAGGCTGAAGTTGGTTCCCAGTTCTTATTTGCACTTCTTAGTGTATGACGTGTGGTGGCCCAAACCTTATTGGAGCGGTGGACTCTAATCAGGAGAACCGGGTTTGATTCCCCACTCGTCCACATGAGCGACGGAGGCTAATCTGGTGAACTGGGTTGGTTTCCCCACTCCTACACATGAAGGCTTCAGGGTGACCTTGTGCTAGTCACACTCTCTCAGCCCCACCTACCTCACAGGGTGTCTATTGTGGGGAGGGGAAGGGAAGGTGACTGTAAGCCAGTTTGAGTCTCCCTTAAGTGGTAGAGAAAGTCGGCATATAAAAACCAACACTTTGAGACGCAGAGCTTTTGAATTGTCCTCAATATTTGTGGCTGGGTTCAGAAAATGTGAATAAGGAACTGGGAACCAACTTCAGCCTCATGGGCTGCAGCGGGAAGGGAGAGGCAGGACAGCTGTGTTCCACTGAGGAGAAATTTAGTCTCAGTCCAACACAGCAAAACACATTAAAAACTATCACAATTTAACCCCTTCCCTAAGGAGGTTGGGGAAGTAATTCTTTTCTCCACTTACATAATTCTCCTTTACTCCATTTTATCCTCAAAGCTGTTCTGGGAAGTAGGCTAGGCTGAGAGACAGTGCCTGGTCCAAGGTCACCTAATGAGTTTCATGGCTGTGTGGGAATTTGAATCTGGAATCTGGGTCTCCCCAGTCCTAGGTCTGATACTCTTAGCACTATACTACAGTGGCTCATAAATCATAGCCATAAAACCTCACAAAATTCTAACCAATGTAATTCACAGGAACACTGAAAGACATGCAGGATAGTTTTACACCAGTTCTGGGAGATGTTTGGGAATTCTAGTTCCAGTATTTTTGCACTGCCCACCAAAAATATCAACAAGAGAAAAATTAAGAGGGAAGAGCAGGATTCCTGTTAGGGACTGTACCATGAGTACTCTACATTACCACTTCCAAATTAATTGTTCTTATCAGAGGGAATTCCAACTATGGATGACAAGATGGCCACCACCAACATAACCTCAATGCTCCTTTAAAAATCATTTTGCACAGAATGTGCCTATGCAAAACGCCCTATTGGGGCTCAACCCACCATGGCATTCTTTTTTTTGTTCATCTCTATACAGTTTTCTGGAGAGAAAGATTCTCTTTTTCATCTCAGTCCTACAGTGAGGTCCTTCCCTGTTACTGCTGCTGTCCATCACTCAAGAGACTATGACTTGCCAAGCTACTACCTGACTAAGTACCACAGGAGTGCAGGAGCAGGTGAGCAAGCCAGAGGAGCTGTCCAGCCAAGCAAAGTTAGCAGAGGCTGCAGCTGACAACAAGCCTCAATTGTTGAAGCAGTATGGGATCTGTCCACAAGGCAACTGGATACAGAGAGCTAGGTGGCGTAAGTTTTCCATTGGTACAAATCATGCAGCAACTGCAGGTTTTTATAAGCACAGCAGCCCTACTTTTCCTGGTGAAGCAATGAAAGGTGTGATCCTAGAAATACTTAACTCAGTATCATATCTTCAAAAGCAGGGCTTCGGGAAGGGAGGCTCCAACCTGCTGGGCTATTTTGGTCCATGAGCACTGCACCTGGTGTCCCAGAGGTGAAGGTGAGTGCAGTTTCTGATGAAGGAGTCCAGGATTGAAGTGAGGGAAGTACATCAAGACTGAAATTTAGAAGAGTTTATGATAGCAGCATCTACCATTGCTATGGGGGACCCCTCAGATCCAGCATGGGCTCCCATTCCTTGTGTGAGGAGTTTGTCAGACTCTATCCCAAGGAAAGGCTTGATCCTGGTGCCACCTAGTCAACTCACAGCTCAGGTGGGACTTGAATCTGTCAGCTAGCAGGCTTTTCTGGAATGACCTTTATATCTTGCCCCAAGAGTCTGGAAATGTTCAGTAGCAATAGACAGAAAAATAAGACAGTTGACAATGGAAACATGATGCAGGATCCGAGTCTCCCAGATGGTGCTTAGGGAACAGACCATGGCTCACTGACAGAGAACCTACTTTGCATGCACAAGGTCCGTGTTAAAACCCTAGCATCTCCAGTTAAAGGATCTCAGGTAGCACATGCTGAAGATGACCCTTGAGTCCTTGTGACCCTGGAGAAAGGGTGTCAGATAGAGGAAACAGTACTGAGTTAGATGGGCCAGTGGGCTGACCTGGCATAAATCAGCTTCAGAGGTTCATGTGTCTTTACTGAGTCTTCTACAAATTCACACCATTGGGCCATTTGGGAATGTCCTAAAAGTATCTCTCCAAAGTTTACAGCAAAGATCTTTCCCAGCCAAACCCTTTTAGATGGAGATGTCAAGGATTCAGTCTGGATCTGTCTGAATGCCACGCATACACTCGCATTGTTGAGTTCATGGCAAAGTTTAAACACCACTTGTGAATTGGTGGGGCAGGATGATCTGAAAAGGGACCAGAGACAGTAAAGTTGAGAGCAAATAGGCAAAAACTGCTTTCAGATGACTCCACTATAAGCCACTCCAGTGGTTTTGCGCTTACTAAGCCACTGGTCCTTACCAAATGAGAGTGCTGTTTGACTATCTAAAGTGTTTAACAGGCTGAATCCCACACAGCCAGCCTGATACAGCTACTTGGGGCAGGGTGACTATGTCAGATGTTCTATTTGCAAGTTAAGCAAGCCACCAACTGGACCAGAATACTGGCACACAGGAAGTAGGCCCTGGGATACACATGGACAACCTTCCACCATTAGGAAATAAGGAGGCAGCCTGACTTGGGTGCCCACACAGGAAAGCTTAGCTTCCAGTTAATATCACAGTATCTTGGAGAAAAGCAATACCTTTGAAAAATGTAACTTCCCTGACAGAAACGCTATTATTGTTGAAATATGTGACTAAATATTACACAGTAAAAGCATTTTCCCACTTGAATTAATTACATATGACTTTGTCCTGTTCTCTCTTCTCGCCCCCCTCCTCCACCCCTTTCTGCTTTCTGTCCAGCCACAGAGGCATTCTCCCCCTGAGCAAATATGAAATTTAGCAAGCCTCATTTATCCTGAAATTTATAATTCAACAGATTCTTTTCACTTGCGCCCGTCTGCAACTACAGGCATCGGAAAATAATGGCTCATATTCCTGAGATGCAGGAAACCAAATCTCTTAGTATCTATTTATATATATAAAAAAGCGAGAAAGAATAAAAAACAAACCCAAACCTCAAATGCTTTTTTTCAATCACTATTCACTGCACGGTGCCAAAAAAGCAGTTTCAACTTTGATGGAAACTTTGATAGCGCAACGCTTGCACGACATAATTTGATGTCTTTAAACAAAAGCATCCCGCCCATCTATACAAATTAACAGATGTCCTTCGGAAACAGTTAGAAACAAAGAAATGCAGATGCGAACATCGCAGACATCCAAATGAGCTGATTGCTGGGCCCTTTAAGGCCCATCTGAGCTCAGTTCCAGCCTCAAGTCTACCTTTCAACTGGCAAATGACAGTGTCACCAAACACTGTCCTTCCATCAATCATGACAGATCATGAATATACAACAGGCAGGCAAGAAGCTGGGTACCTCCTGCAGTTCCACTTCGCCTAATTATCTAGGCCTCCTTTCTCCTGGAGTCGCAAACATCGCACACCCAGTCAGCTGCTGGGCAGCCTCAGGCCTCATCAAAGCATGGATCTGCAGACATACATGTTTGCAGACACTAAGTGCCATTGTTTTTATTGGCCAACAGAAAAAAGTGCCCTCTC
The DNA here is from genome assembly GCF_029931775.1 of Euleptes europaea. Lineage (NCBI taxonomy): Eukaryota > Metazoa > Chordata > Lepidosauria > Squamata > Sphaerodactylidae > Euleptes > Euleptes europaea. Next base: position 40,167,669 of record NC_079325.1, on the reverse strand, counting down.
CTTCCTCTCACTTAGAAACTACCCATCGGCTGCCATTTTCAGAAGCCTCCCACACAGCCAACACGTACACATCTGGCCATAGATGCTGTCCTTTCACTGGGCTCATGGCCAATTGAGTGAATGAGCGCTCTAGCAGATGTGCTACTATATGTGAATGAAGCCTTCAGAGATGTAAACCTGTATCCCACCCATACAGAAAATGAAAGGGATGAAGAACAAGTATGTTACAGAGGACAGCAATCGTCTATCTCGTTCTAGACTATCAAACCTGTCTGGCAACAGGTCTCTCAGACACAGCTCTGCGATACAGGCAGCAGTCTTTTCCCACCACAGGAGAACAAAGGAGAAGCATGTGCATTAACATTCTCCTCCAAATTCTGGAGGGCACCATCAAATTAAGTCACCAACCTTCCCTTCAGGTCTCCCCAAATTTTCCCAATGTATTTGAACCCCGCCTCTGGAAGAGACTTCTCCATTGATTGGTTGAAATCTGAAATCATAAGCATCCTGTTAGCCAGAGTATCAGAAGCCCCCATGAAGGCAGGAACAAGTTTGCCTGAAATTTGCACAAGTGTCTTTCTGAAATATTCACATTGGTGTGGGGGTGGGGGAGGAGAAGAACAGGAAAGCAACTGGGAGCCAGTGTGGTATAGTAGTTAGGAGTGTCGGACTAGTATCTGGGAGACCCGGGTTCGAATCCCACTTGTGCCGTGGAAGCTCACTGGGTGACCTCAGGCCAGTCACACTCACAGCCTAACCCACCTCACAGGGTTATCGTGAGGATAAAATGGAGAAGGGGAGAATTATGTCAGCTGCACCTTGGGTCCCCATTGGGGAGAAAGGCAAGGTAAAAATGAATGAAATAAATAAACTTATCAAATTATCTTCACAACAATCCTGTGAGATAGATTTGGCTGAGCGAGAATAACTGGTCCAAGGCTGCCAGGGTAGCTTTATGGATGAGTAGGGGTTTGATTTGGCCCAGCTCTTCCTGCTTCCAGTTTAACATTCTATCTACTACCATGGACTGGTTCTTGTGGGTTTCTGCACAGAAAGCAAGAATGAACACATATTTCGAGATATGCAGCAAAATTTGTAGCTTCCAATTCTGAACTCTGAAGGCTAGAAGTATCATCCATATCTTAATCACCATTCCAAATGTTCTTGTACTACACATTCTAAGAGGGGGAGGGCACTGGGCAAGAGGACCTCCTTCCCTGACATTTCTAGATTTTGGCTAGACCTCACCATGCTATAAATCACATCTGCATCACAAGCCAAGAGAAGAGAAAGCTGTACTACTCAGGGTATTGACAAAAAAACACACCCAACACCTTATTTATGCTGAATGTCTCCTTAAAACACACTTGGAAGTCATCCCTTCTCCTACCTTTAGGAGGCCATAATTCACAGCAATAACTCATTGGCGCTCCCCCTTTTAAGCCTCCAAACACATTTAGATTCCAGACATGGGGCCGCCCCTTTTCATCCAGCTCCTCCCCTTCTGCAATAATGTGCAATTAAGAATTGCCAAGTGACATGACAAGAACACCAACTTGATATATGATAAAACCAAGCCCTTTTGCAGGAGCAAGAGCAGCACGGGCAGGCAGACACAACTCTCCAAAGCTGAAGAAAGGGCAAACAGGATAGACAGAAATCCTGGAAAGCAGGCAGATGAGAGTCAAGGCAGAAAGTATTTTGAAGAAAGCAAGGGGAAGCCAAATGTACAGATCTAAAGTGGAAAAAAATAACAACCAGAGTGGATATGACTGTGTACTTCCTAGACTTAACTTATTACTTTGAATTAAAGGGACAAAACAACCTTTGTTACATTTGGTCTAATTCATAGAGTTCATTTTCTACAATAATGCTTTTCTTTTTTCACACTGTTCGGAATTTTCAGGAAGAGGGATGAGATATTTGACAGGTACTGGAAAAGATGTATTTAGTCTTCTCATTTCTGCTTCGCCCCCAACCCCAGAATGCAAAGGCAAAACTCTAGGACCTGGGGAGGTGCTGTGAGTTTTACAGAGTTAAGGCCTTCCTCCCACTTTCCTTGAAGTTCTGCCCAAGCTCTTATGGGTTTATGACAATACTTGGAGAAAAAAGCCAGGAAACTCACTTATTGTGGAAACAATAAGTGTCCACGTTAAAGACGATGTTCTGCAGTTCCATATATGCATCTGCCACATAATGTGCTAGAAAGCATACAGGCAACAACAGAACAAAGTGAAAAGATCCAATCCAGTGGTTTTGTATCGGTTATGTACCAATATGCCACCCAATGCAGAGAATCTGTATCAGAGCCAGTTTTACCTGGTAATTTATATGTGCGTAGGGCTGTGTGCAGACTGGTATATACAAATTTTCCTGGGAAGGCAGTTTGATCAGTGCCCTGATGATCTGATTGGGCATTGTGTCTGGTTGTTCTACGCCACACAGACCCTATTGAAAAGCTGAAACCTCACAAGAGTTGCTCTCACTTTCTGCTGCTTCAGAGGAGGGACATACAGAAATGAAGAATATGATGCTAACAACAGGGCAGCTTACACAGAATAATTAAACCAGTAAGACCTCATTCAGACTACTGGATTCAATTTGAGGTGCTTCATTTCAAGGAGGATGTATTACACTGGGAAATATTATGAAGAGGAGAGGGCACAGTAGCTGTTCATGGCTTTGTGTCTTTAGGGTTAGGGTTCTCTCCCTCACAGCAAGCCTGGGAAAGCTCTCTGTCTAGGATCACAGAGTTATTGCCAGTACAAGCAGACTGTATTGGCCTACATTAAGGGTAGTTCATCTGTTTGGACTGACCTGGATGGCCCAGGCTAGCCTGATCTTGTCAGATCTCAGTAGCTAAGCAGGGTCGGCCCTGGTCAGTATTTAAATGGGAGACCACCAAGGAAGTCCAGGGTCTCTACGCAAAGGCAGACAATGGCAAACTACCTCTGAACACCTCTTGCCTTGAAAACCCTACTGGGTTGCCATAAGTCAGCTGCAACTTGACAGCACTTTACACACAATCTTTTTGGCAAGACTCAAGTCCATAATACTCAAAAGCATACATTATATTTATAATATGTATAATACTGCCTTTTAAACTTTCTTTCCAGGTGGCTTAAGAATACCTAATAGCCATACAATATCAAAAGGTTAAACACAAGCATACACACAAGGAAGAAAAACAGACATAAAGTCCTGGCAGAATCAGGGATTCTTGATTACCCAAGAGGTCGGCTCATGTCCTGCTGATGGGTAGCAAGCCATAGGAACCAAATGTCCAAATGGTTTGCCTGCATGTAAACAGCATGAATGTGGACAATTGAAGGAAAGAGAGAACTAAGCATGTGCAGTTATATGCTTTCTCCCAGCTCCTACCTTTGGCTTCATCTGGCAAAGCTGCCAAATCCAACTTATAAAGCAAATAAAAACATGATCTTAATATTTTGAGTTTACCTACTCTATTTACCCTGTGTCAGCATAATGATGTGTCTATTAACAGCTGCTGAACTGTCCGGCCTCAGATTAATTTGTGCACAGTCTCATGGGAACTGTAGTTTATTTCCCTCCCCCTTGCATCCATAAAAACTTTGTTTTTAAAACTTTAAAGAGGTTTCTTCTCTGGACAATGCAGTACTTTGGGAACTGAGCATCAGTACTGACTAGGAAAAGTACAGGCAGCCGAACTGTCCCAATCAGGGATAAATTTGCACAAAGAGGGGGTAAACTTCCAATAATCTGTGCTTGGGAAAAGTGGATCGCTTTAATGACTCAACCACAGCTTTGGGCAATGTGTGCTGTTTTCTCCTGTGATCGAGACAAAGTTTACCAACTGCTCAGGCACAAACACAGCCACAAGCTGCAAACCCAGAAGCAGATGAAACTTATCTACCAAGGTACAACAGAGCAATAACCCTGTAGTGCAAGCCACAACTGCACCGCTCAGCATTCCAACCAAACATCAGTCAGCAACCCAGAGTGGCTGCATTTCCAACTCTACCATCTGAAGGGCTCAAATCCTACATAAGCATTCATGCCCCAAACCCAAAAAGAACTTTCATTTGCTTAGTCTTCTGCACTTTTTCCTGCATCCGTGGCTTTGAGCACCATCCTCTCAGCTCAAATTCTGGCTTGAAACCAGAATTTTTGCATGAGCCTATCTGTCCCTTATACCTCAGCACATGGGGCTTCAACATGCCAATTCTGCCAGACAGAAAGATGGAACTGAAGCCATGGGCCTTAACTAGCCCTGGCAATGGGAGGTAGAATAGGTAGGGGAGACACACTCACACACCGATTTAAAATGAGTATAGTATCTGTGGTACAGTGCCATTTGCCCAAGATACATAGGTGGCAGCTTATACAGGGACACACATTTATAATATGCATGACTGTGTACACATATACACCCAAAACACATAGTTTCCACATACACACTTCTGCAATTTCCTGCTGAAAAGTCAGCTTCGATCCACTTGTCCAGCTGTACAGTTATTCAGAGGAGGGGCTGTGCCTAAGTGGTAGAATATCTGTTTTGCATGCAGAAGGTTCCAGGTTCAATCCCTAGTATCTCCTGATAAAAGGATCAGGCCGTAGGTGATGTGAAAGACCCCAGCCTGAGACCCTGGAGAGCTGCTGCCAATCTGAGCAGACAACACTAAACTTGATGGGCCAATGGTCTGATTCAGTATAAGGCAGCTTCAATGCGTCCATGTGTAATTTAATGTAATAAGTTTCTAGGCCTATAAAAGATCAGCATGCAGAAGTAAGATATCTGTCTATACCATACCAAGAAATAAAACAGGCATTCAAAGTACAGCAATTTTTATCTTTAAGACACAGAATTCAAATCTCACCCCACAACGTAAGAGCCACTTTTTAACTTGTTACTACTTATGACTACATTTCTTGGCTACTACCTGCTCTTTTGGCCTTTGCTTTCTTGGTCTGTCTTCCACTCCTTTCTAAGAAAATGATTTTATTTATTTATAAAATGAACTAGAACTGACCTCAAACTACTCTTTGTTGCAACCATTTTTGGCTGAGCCAAACAATGCCTAACACTCCTGCAAAAAAGTTTCCTTTCTCATTTCATGCAGATAACTCTACTGTGTAACATTGTGTTGTTACTCTATTCACTATGTTAAGAGTTCTGAACAGCCAAGAGTTGGTCTGACAGCTTTACAAGAGGAGGTAATAAGAATTAAAAGCAAAGTCGTGGGAGAGCCTCAGAGCAATGCTGCTGATCCGTCCGCCATCTTGGGAGCCGCCTCCTATTCACTATGTAATCACCCAGGTGGTAAACCCAGGAAAGAGGAAGCAGCAGAAGTTAGGGGGGAAATGTTGCTAAGGAGAAAAGAACGCCTCACCCCAGCAATTGCCATTCCAAACCTGCCAATGGAGCAACTTCCAACCCTCTTGGCTCTTGGATCATTGAAGATATCCACGTCCTGGGAAGAGGGTGCTAAAGCGTGCATCATCATCATCATAATTAAAAAAGCCTTTTCCATCAACGAGGGTTAATATATCCAGATGGGGGTGGGTAGAAGAGGTATTAGTTAATTCTGTGGGTTTCTTTTTAAATTGCTGTTTTCCAGACGTATAAACATAACATTAATTTTACAAAGGGTTGGGACGAGTACTCACAAACTAAGTATTTCTGGAAAGAAATTTTCACCCCACTGAAAGACATTTTTTCAAACCAGAAAATCAAATGTGAGGAACATCGGGTACATTCCCAAGCTCTCTAAAATGAAAAAAACAAATGTGCACAGTACAACCTAGAAGGGGATCACGGAGCCTTTAGCTGAAGATCGTCACACTGTAAGAACTGAACTAAGCATAGTTTTCACCCCCCAAAAATCTGCGAACGTGTTAAATACAGTTCTCAAATGCAAAAGACCATAGCCCATTCACTGCTACGGTTGTTGTGTGCTCTATAAATTAAGTAAATTAGGTTTTACAACATACACACACACACCAACTCTACTTTAAAACAAACCTGTGAGATTAAATACAACTGTGAAGCAAACATTTCTTTAGCAAAACAATGGAACAAGCGAATGCCTTCGCAGGGATTGTTTCAACAAGTTTATTTTTTAAAAGCTTCCCTGAAAAAACGTATGCAAACCAAAAGCAAGCTCTCCAGATTGCAATGGGGCTAACCGGGTCGCAGATCTACAGGAGTGTATTCAAAGCAACACTCTGCCTTCGATAATTTAGAGACAGCCACGATAACCAGTATTGGTACATGACAGTCATATGAAATAATAAACCTTGCTAGCTATAAACATTACCAAATTCTGACACTATTGATTTATTATGTCTAACAGTGACATCAAAACCGAACAACTGACAGAAACAATGTTACAGCTTTAAGAGCAGTTTGTCAACGATTAATTCTGCCAAACGGGGTTTAGTTTTTATGTCGGGGACTGCTTGTCTAGCAGTTGTCAATCCAAGCAAAAATTACTACTGCCACACGTCTGCTCAAGCCAGCCTGAGGCGCCTCTCGCCTAGCCCTCATTACCCCTAACCGCTACAAATACAGATGCAGGGCCAGTCCCTTTTTTCTAATATGCATGTTAATTATGCAAATTATTAATTGGGCTCATGCTAGAGGACTTCGCGTTGATGCCCAGACTGGAGTCAGGGATGGCATCATGCGGCATTTTGAACCTGACCTGTGACAGAAATAAAACTGGGGTGAGCAGAAGCATTTTCTATGGCTCTGCTCCAAGATGTAGCTTCTCGCTTCAGAAGGGCATCCCTGGAAGACTCCAAGACAGGCTGCGCTCCTCACGGGCCATCTGTAACTCTAGCCAAAACCACATTATTAATCCAACCCTTTTGCCATCACTAATGTCTCTGCCATGTGTCCTTTCACAACGGATGGCACTGCCTCGAACACACAAATGTGTTTGTTCTCCTGCCGCTGGCACACACCAGCATTCCCCCCTCCCTCCCCTCTTTCTTTCCCACATATTTTTATGGCCCTTCCTCTTCCAGCAGGACTGTTGTTTTTATCCTATTTATATTACACTGTCAATAAAAAGTGTATGACACAATATTATATGCTGTAAATTTGTTTGATTCCCCCCTCCCCACCTTAAATCAAATAGATTTAAGCCTGCAAAAGATAGAGAGGGTAAAGCTATAAGGCTTTTCCAATTAAAATTTACAGCAGACAATGTTGTAAATTTTATACAGTTGTAATGCTTGCTGCAGTTGTACCAAAATGGGAACTATTGATCAGTCTGATTTCCCAGGATACGGGGGGGGGGGGGGGAGAATACAAGGTAATACACAAACACACACACACGGAAAAAAACCCTCACACACAACTTTCATTTGCAGGGCCTTCCTTTATACTTTACTGCCCTCATTTGGTTCCTGATGCATCTCTCTAAACAGCTGAAACAAGGTCATCACAGCCGCTACCCAGAAGAGCAGCGCTGGGCTCCGGAGGAAGCCGGCACACAAAGCCTCTCCCGCCTCTCTGCTCTTTCAGAATGCTGCTTCTTGGAGCATTTCCTGGAAGGATTACATTGTGGTGCTCGAAGCACCCCCCGAACAAAACACAGGCTCCTAAACCCGTCTCAGTCACAAGGTGCACTGGCACCAGCTCTGCATCATGCTCCCTGGAGGCAACGTTAAATCACGATGGAAGCTCAAACAGCTTAGAAAGCAGAAGCCTCTTAAGGCCATCTAGCTCACCCTTTTGTCTCCAGGAAAGGAAAGTGGGAAATGTCAGCGTAAATGTATTTTATTTGTTATTTTGTTGGTTCAGGCACCACTTTGCTTTCTCCAAAATTAACTCAAGGTGGTTTAATTAACTGGGGGAGGGGGCTTAAGCCATGAGCGGAAGCTAAAGACATTTCTTTAGAAAGTAAGGAGGAACTGCAACATTTGAAGAGACTCAGGCTAAAATCCTAATACCATTTACTTGGGAGTAAGGACCACTGTATAAAATGGGATTTACTTTTGAGAAAACATGCAAAATATAGCAACCTATTCTTAGAATTCAAGATGGTAGAGGCTTAACAGATGTTCTCCTTTCTAAACCCCACCATCCACATTGCTTCTCTGATTTTCACCTTTGCCCACCAATATCCTGACCATTTTACAAGATAATTTTGGATTATATTAAATAAGAAAAGGCAGTTGGGGTGGGGGTAGTTAAAGAAGAACCCATTTACTTTGACATGTTCCCGTTTTTGGCCCACCTTTTGAAAGTTTAGCTTTTGTGATTTACATTCCTGCCTCATCACCTTGGCCATTTGAACTGCTCTTTGAAAGTGCCCCAACTCTGCAAAAGGGAACAGCGAACCTCTCCGCCACCTGAATAAGACCCAGGCCGAGCATCTGCAGGTAACTTGAAGCCTGGGTTTGGCCTGAGGCACAATGCAAAATTTAACTGGCCTGTGGCTTTTAGCCTCTGTGTAGACCAGCACCAGCTTGAAGCATCCTCTTGGCTCATAACCTATTTTAAGGTTTGATTTGGAGGCCTTCTGAGTTTCAGGAGAGCCAGCATGGTGTAGTGGTTAAGAGGGGTGGTTTGGAGCGGCGGAGGCTAATCTGGTGAACTGGATTTGTTTCCCTGCTCCTCCGTATGAAGCCAGCTGGATGACCTTGGGCTAGTCATAGCTTTCTCAGCCCCACCTACTTCACAGGGTGTCTGTTGTGGGGAGGGGAAGGTGGTTGTAAGCCAGTTTGATTCTCCCTTAAGTGGCAGGGAAAGTTGGCATATTAAAAAAAACCAACAACTCCAAATTCATATTTATGTTACAATTTCTGCCAATGGGGATCGTACTTTAAGCCCCACTGAATCTGCAGCATGGGAGAAAAGAGGGAGAAAAATATTTGAAGCAGTAAATATATCTATTCCCTATCTCCTGGAAGTCCCTGATCCTACAGGAAGAGAATGACACTGATTCCAGTGAATGCCACAATCGTTGTCTGACTGAACACTCCACCCGTACACTTTTCTCCAGCTACTCTTCTGTGCATCCACCCAATGACCAGCAATGTATTACATAGCTCAAAATGTGGCCTCTCTCCAAAGGTGCAATGAAAAGTAAAACCTGTGTTCCAGACAGGAAAACTAAATTCAGAGAAGCTGTGAACAAAAGACAGTGTCCAATGTAAACACAAGTGTGGGCTATCTGATTAATAAATTCTGTTTGCATTTATCCTGTTTGTGTATTTTTAACAACAGGGTTAGACTACAGGCACAGATGTCAGAAAGCACATGGACCTATGGATTGGGGTGATCAGAAGGTGACTGCAACATGGAAAGATCAAGGGGTGAAGACTGAAATTTGTGGGAATGGGTAAGGATCTACGAAGAACGAAATCATTCGGTCTTATCACTGGAAACCCCACAATGCTGCTGCTAGGATGAAACAATACAGCTCTTTGCGCAGATTGGTGCAGTAATCCTCACAGCCCTATAAGATAGCCCAGTACTATAAAACCATATTGTGGGGAAGGTCATAGAATACGCAGAGGTGAGATTTAAACCAGCAGCTTCCCAGCTCAAATTCGGCCAGTCTACAGCATCATAACTCCAGCTACAGAGCTTTCAGGAGACACCGCGTTTTTTTCCAGGGGGTTCTCAAAGGCCATGAGAATGAGAAACCTGGTTTGTTATTCAAATGAAACATGGGATCCTCAGGAATCTGTTGGCAGTGGATTCCACAGTTCACAGCATGACGGCAGCCATATGGTGAACCAATGCCCTTGGCAGTATGCCTAAAGAGCAAAGGCATCCTGGAAAGCACTCAGTACCCATCATTAAATAAGCAATGCTCCTGGAAACTACAATTTCCTTACACCCCAATTTAAAGATATATATAGAATCTCAAAAGCATTTGGGAGCTATAATAAGCCCAGAATTAACCTGCTGAAAATAAAAAAACATATTTAAACAAAAAACATGAGCTATTGTTAAACCAAAAGGAGATACCGCCAGACAATGGGTAAAGCCAATAATGGGAAAAAAATAACAAAAGGATCCCAGCATCTGGCACACAATGCACTTTGCTGTAAACTGAATAGCAGTTTCCAAAACTGCTCCAAGCATCGCTCCTTTGCCAAGGCAGTAAACAGCTTTTATCAGCAATAATGATGGCATAATCCCAGCTAAAAAGGAAAGTAACATATGGCAGAAGCCCTACAAATACCATCCCGACAAAGTAGGGGGCATTTTTATTACGGCGTCCACTTGCAGGAAAAAACCTGCCAGATGACTTCTCTCTCTTCTCTCCCCCTCCCTCCTTTTTTTCTAAACAGGTTATCATCTTCGCTGTTTGAGCTGAATGTGGCATTAGGGAGTTTTAAACTAATGAGTTCATTTTTCTAGGAGGAGGGAAAAAGAGGGGGTAGAGAGGAAGATTTCCCCCAGATCTGACAGATGACAAGGAAATCAACACAGTCTTGTGAGATACATGGGTGTGTTTGTGCATGTTTAACATTATACTTTGAAGAACACTGTCTAATATTCAATCCTGAATTCTAGACCAGACAGCATTTCTTGGGTAAATATGAAATAATTTATTTTTAAAGTGAGAGACAGTGTTATGTATCAGTAAAAAAAATGAATGCAGATGTGGCTGAATGCAGCCTATCTAGCCTCAGCCACATTTTTTAGCGAGGCCAAGCTTTGAAAACTTTGTACCGCTAAAAGTGCCAGTCTTCCAACAGAACTACAAATCATAACATGTCAAAATCATACCTTTTATCATTGACACCCCATAACTTATCTTCCTTCAAATGCTCCCTCCTACTATTCTCATCACCACTTAAATTTGCACACTCATCATGTTACGATTTGAACAATATTAACATACTTAATTATTTAGCCCTATACATTTGCCATGATTTTCAAACATATGGCACAAATCTTTGTTTACCCCTCGTAAATCGGTTTACCGACTGCAGGCTGGATGGGGGGGCGGGGGGGGGGAGGAAGAACATGTGCTAATCTCCCCTCCCCCTTGATGTCTTTACCTATAAATATTTTTTCAGACTGAAAAATGTATCTAAGAGCTGCACTTGCTGATGTGCACTGCAGTTTACCACGGCGTCTATATTTCTGTTGTCAGTTTTTACAGTATCTTCCTTCATTAAACCTATCAAGTTTTCCTTTTGATCATGCAACCAAGGCCAGAAGACAGATATCTTCCTGGAACAGAGCAGTCTGCCAAGTCTTTCTCAAGACCAGCTTTAACCTCCCTATTGATTTTTTCAACACTGCAGCCATTCATTGTTTGTGACATTTGGCTGTCGGCTCTTTAACACCCTTCAACCAAATCAATTTCATATTTTTGTCAATGCCCTGCAAGGAGGGGGATGAGCAAAATGGGAAGAGACTTTAGCATGATTTAGAATGTTGATTTTAGTGCAACAGTTTGTTTTCTTTATTCTTTTTTTAATCAGTAGTGTTTACAAGCCTTATAAAGTTAATGCAGCATATTGAAGGGGGAGAAGAGGAGAAGCTCCTTGGAAAACAACATTGTGTACATCTAAGATCTGATTATTAATTTAAGAGAAGCTATGTTTCAAACAAAGTCGTAGTCCAACTGCATTTACGTCTAACAGGCAGAGCTGTTCACAAACATGTCCAAGTGGTTTAAACTATCACATGAATTAAAAGGGCAGTGTGACTCAATTTTGTTTATGTCTTGGGGGTTGGGGTTAGGGGTAAGAGGAGACAGGAAAAAAATGCAACACCACGCACCTTCTCTACTCCGGTTTTGCAGCCTAGGTCATCATTTTAGAGACAAGTTAGGTGCAGCAAACAAAAGTGATGACCTGGTCCAACTGGGTTATGCCCTGATTCAAAGTGGATCACACAAGAAACAGTGTCCTTCCACTTCTTCAGTTAAGAGAAAGCACAAAGATAGATTCAAAGGCAAGTTCCATGTTACAGACTGGAGTTAAAGGTGGATCCCAAGTCTGACTGAATACCAGTGGACTATAAAAAGCATCATGTTTGAAAGCAGGAATCCCAGATTGAAATCCCCACTCAGTTAGGAAGCTGACTGGCTGGACTTGGCCAAACCATTACACACCATTCTACTGAATGGGTTGCAGTGTTTACAAGGAGTGGTCTAAAGGAGACTTCCCCCCTCCCTAAAAGCTGAGGTAGTCTAGGCCAGTTCAGTTTCTGGATCAGAAACTGCTGAACAGCACTATAAGTAACCAACTCAGGTGAAGCATGCTGAGGGGCTCATTAAAAAATTTTAAATAAATAAATAGGCTGCTACCTCTCAGGGTTGCTATGAGGATCATACATCCTTAGCAACAAAACACAAGATACAGCTTTTTTTAAAAAATTGTCCTTAAGCATTAGGATAGGCTTACAGGTTACCGATACGCTCACTGTGGTGGTGGAAAGTGCCATCAAGTCACAGCTGACTTATGGTGAGCCTGTAAGGTTTTCAAGGCAAGAGAAGGTCAGAGGTGGTTTGCCATTTTCTGCCTCTGCATGGGCTGAGAGAGTTATGAGAGAACTGTGACTGGCCCAAGGTCACCCAGCGGGCTTCAAGTGAGGAGTGGGGAATTGAACCCGTTTCTTCAGATTAGAGTCTGCTGCTCTTAACCATTACCCCATGCTGGCTCACATATGCTCGCTGTCACCTGAACATGCTGCCATTCCAGGCTGTTCAGTGCTGGGCAGTGATATCACCACAACCTATGGCATGGGCGGGCCTCATCAGCACAACTGTCTGAGCTGTGTTAAAGTAGCAGGAGATGCAACTACACAGGGTGGGGCAAAAGGCCAGATGTCAAAAAATGAGAGAGGCAGCAGCTGTGTCCAATGTTTCCCTGCTTCCTTGAGGGCATGGAACATGTTTTAAAAGTTAAAAACCAAAAAAGAAGACCAAAGCTCTTTTAATCTATTATCACAAAGTCCCCCTAAAAAAAGAAATCACATCATAAGAGTCTTAAGAGTGGAGAAAAGTTAGCATGCCAAGGGGAAAGTAATCCTGCTAACACACACATACAGACACACAGAGTGCTCATTGTTAGTTCTTAGCTATGCAGATGAGATGCCAAATCCTCTACTCACCCTTGTCAACAGACAGGGATTCATTGGCCTTAATTGCATTTCTTAACTCAACAAAGCAGCCAACATGAATAGAGGCAGAATATCATTCCAGCCAGCGTTTCCCAAGCAAGTACTATCTCACCTTCAACTGATCTGCTTCATGAGACTGATTGGGAAGTGTGGAGAATCACCTGCTGGTACCACAAAAATGTATATAAATTTGCTGCTTGGAAAACACAAGGGTGCATTACTGTTGGCACTGAATCACCCAGCCTTCTCAAAATTCCACTATATGAGAAATACAGTTGTAAAAATGACTAAATTTGGTAATTCAGTGGGGCAGTGACTTATTCACCAACCACACCCATTTTCCCTTGCTGCCCCTGGGGCATCGAATTCTCCCAGTGGGCTCATGAAGTGCCACCAGCCTCTCCCTTGCACTTCAGCCCCAGCTGAAAATCTGCTTCCTGCATCATGATCCAACCCTCAAAAGAAATGAAATAGTACATTTGCTCACGTTCATGCTCTGCCTGTTTAGATCTAGCCTGCAAGTTCCTTGGAGGCAGGGCTCTGTCTTGTGCTACTCGGTCGAGTACTATGTATGCCAACAGTGTTTTAATCTACATTATTTAAAAAAAAACCCACAACAGGTTAACATGGAGTCTGTGCTAAAATATTCAGTACCGGTCGGCACACTCAAGCAGCCATCGTGCACAGTGAAAAAATGGTATGACTGTCACAAGCATACATAAAAATAAGATGCAGCACATGGGGTTGTAGGATCCCCTAGCTTGATGCCTGAAGAACAGCGCCCAGCACAAAAGGAGTACCAGCTCTAGAGTTAAAAGCCCTCCCCCATGAAGGTACACAACAAGTATTTCTGCCAAGAGTTACACCCATAATACAAACACGTTCTGCTATAATTTTTAACATGCACAATAGTTAGCACCAAAATTTATGAGGCAGTAAATATGACAAAGAGCTCTACAGGATCAGATCAGTGGTTCATCTGAGTGAGGGCGTGGTGTGACTAAAACCTGTTTTCAGTGCCATGATTCAGCTCTGAAACACAGAGCAATACTGAAGACAAGACCATGTCCAAGCAAACACCCAGTCACTGAAAGTCACCCCCTGTGCAGAGAGAAAGAGACCTGCAAGATATGCAGCAAGCTTCCAGGTCCTCACCGTCTAAGAAATGAGCATTTTACCTACCCCGTTTCCTGTTTTCAGCAATGAGTGGATCCAGCAGAGAGTGACTGAAGTTCCCTCTTGCTCCTAATCCTCAAGTCGGTCATTTCTGGGAGACAGGATGGAAGCAGTTGGCTCTTTCTCCTTACCAGCCGCAAAACAGGACTTAATCCATGCAACCATATCTTCAGAACATAGGATAAGCTCACCTTTAGGGAATCATGATGAGGAAACGTCTTGCCCTCTCCAGCCCTTTCTGCCTATCCAAGCTCAATGGAGGGAGGGCTCACCTCAACCTTCGCTTTCTTTTTCTCACCATGAACCAGAAGAGGAGACAGCTGATAAAGTGTTAGGTTTAGCTGAGAGTAGAAAACCTGCCACCTCTCAAGCAAGCATATCCTCAATTCACCTTTCCTTGCCTGCCTAGGCATCCAGGATGACCTCGGCCACCCCCTCCCCTGTGCCACTCTGCTGAGCAGGTGTGAGGCTTCCCAAATACACCCTTGGACTTGCCCAAACAGCAAGGAACATTTCATACCTGGCCTTTGAAAGGCATGAATGGAATGAGGGAATTCTGTGTTTTACAGCTATTTAAGTCCATCACAGCTTAATAGGGGCAAGGGCATGCCCACAAAATGCTCAAATCTTTAAAACAAAACAAAACAAAACCCACCCCAAAAAAACCCTTAACAGCAAATTAGCTCCTTCACAACTATTTTCAGTGCTCTACTTTCTTCCTAGGAAGCAAGAGAAAGCACACGCCCAAGAAAGCCAGTCTTTTCCCAGTGAAAACCACAAAACAGCTGACAGAAGCCATCCTCAAATTGCTGGGAAGAAGCAGCTGTGCCCTCTCATCAAAATATATTTAGAGATTTTTAAAACACCCTCTCAATGGCTTACTGAGCCTGGCATCCCCTTCAGAGCCAGGAAGCACGAGCTGGGGCATTTGGGGGAATAGGAAAGGGGAGTCAGACCTCACATTTCTTTTTACAGCTATGAATTCATATAGGGACATTTACAAAAAAGATAATTTCACAAATGCCCCCAATGAGTTTATACCCAGGCTCTGCATGGCAAATCCAGTAGTTTTATATATATATATATATATATATATATATATATATATATATATATATATATATATATATATATATATATATATATATTAAAAAAACTGAAACCTTCATCCACAGAACAGGACCATTAAAAAGGCAGATTAATAGCCTGACAGTTCAAACAGCTTCTCTGGAGCCATTAGGCACCATGGTGCAAATATGTACTCCGGGCATTTCTGAAAAGAACATTAATGGCATGATGGACTGTAACCACGGCACTCCCATACACCTGGATTTATGCTGTTTATTTGGAATGCCTATATGCACCATATGCTCGGCAAATATTTTTATGGAAGCAGTTACTGAGCGTAAGGATCACACAGCTGGTATGGGCTTCCTGCCCCAGGGAGGGAGAGAGAGAGGCAAGATCATCTTCTGGAGAACAGAAGAGGGATGTGACAAAATACGCACACACAACACACAAAATTCTCCTTCCGAACAGGACAGTCGACTTTAGCTGCCGTGTGCAAGGAAAGGTAATGCAGCGCCTTCAGCAAAAAACACAGCACACAGCAGCACCTGGGGGGGGTGTCCTTCAGCAGCCCTCCTGAACTATTTTTAAACAGCTGATAAAATTGGAGAGGCTTGTATTTAAACTGTGCCAGTCTCAAGGACAGGAAGGACAGTGATTGCAAAAAGTGACACACTGGGGAAGGAAGGAGAAGCCACACCAACTTAGCTTTATACTCCCTGTCCATGAACATTATCTACTGCTGAAAGAAAGGGAACATATTTCTGCCCAGAATTTCAGGCCAGGAAAGATTACAATAGGCATTTTAGGAATGTGCAAGATCAACCTGGGAAGCAGGCAGAGAATGAGATCAGGGTGGGTCTACTCATATGATCAACCATAGTACAGAGTTTAAGTCTCAAGTCAGATTTAAAAGAACACTGTTTAAAACTGAGTTCTGAGCTTAACCATCTAATGCAAAATAGTTTTTAGAAGTCTGACTTCTGCAAAGAGAAGCAACTTTGTCTTTGGTCCACAGGTATCTTTGGTCCACAGGTATCAAGAGTAAGACGAACAGTAAGGAACAGCTCCACATTCATCTCCAGGTGTCCCTGATGAAGAAAGGTGGGTAAGAGGGAAGCTGCAAGTAAGCACTACCTTGGGGTCAACCTCTCCTCTCCCATTTGTGCCCAATGTGAGCTTCAAGGAGGGACTGCTAAAATAGCTTGTACGTTTAACCATTTATACACCATTGTCTCAGTGAAGCAGCATCTAAGAGTAGTGCCCAAGGACTGTAAAACCTATAAAGCAGTAATAAAGCTATTACACCAAGGCCATTTATGCATGGGAGGTTTTGCCTTGGATTTGCCTCTCTGTAGATGCACATTTCCCCCATCCAAATTCTCAGAACTCAACAATAAGCCCCCATGCAGAACAAGAAGCTGAGATGCTTCAGTCTGCACAAGTGGCAACTTTTGGTTTATCTTCAAGGGTAACCTCACATCCGTGTGTTACAGTAGACCCATCTAGAGGTTACAGAAGTACACATCAATGTGCCAAGCTCATCTGACTCAAGGTAAATGATATAAAACTAGACAAGGGTAACCAACCTTCATCCAGCCTAAAGAGGTCAGTTTCCTCCAAGCCATCAGCCTTCTCCAGCAATATCTTCTCAGTCTTCTCCAGATTCAACATCATCTCGTTAACCCTCATTCATTTGAACACAGCCCTTAGACACCAATTTGGGATAGAGACCACTGCATCTAGAGATTTAGTCAAAGATATAGCTGGGTATCATCAGCATATTGATGACATCCACTTCCAGAATTCTGGATAATCTCATTCAACCCTTTTATATAAGGACATGGATGACACCACTGAGCCTTGCAGAAATTCACAGGACAATTCCCAAGATGTCATCTCCAGTCTCTATCAGAACATAAGAACAGCCCTGCTGGATCAGGCTAGTGTTCTATCTAGTCCATTTCACACAGTGGCCAATGAACAGGGCACAGGAACCAAAGCCCTCTCCTGATTTTGCTTCCTATCATTGGGTTTCAGAGGTTTACTTTCCACTTTCTCCACAACACGCAAAATGTTATACGCCTCTATCATGTTGTTGTCCCCTTAGTTCTCTTTTCCAAGCTAAAAAAATCCCTGATTCTGCAGCCTTTCCTCATAGGAAGGGCTCTTGCCCTCTTCTATACTTTTTCCAGCTCTGCAATATCCTTTGCGATGACATGCAGAACTGTACACAGGATTCCAAGAGCACGTGCACCATTGCTCTATATAAGGGCATTACAATATTAGGCAGTTTTATGCTCAGTCGCTTTTTTAATAATCCCCAGCATGGAGTTCACCCTTTTCATTGCTGCCACACACTGAGGAAATGTTTTTATTGAGCTATCCACTATAACCCCAAGATCTCTTTCAATCTTGGTTTCATCCAGTTCAGAACCCCTCAGAATATATTTAGATGGGCTGGTGGGGGGAGAGGCGGTGTGCCATCAGAGCACTAAACCAGTTCAACTAAATGGCATGGTCCACCATACTAAATGTACTAGACAGATCCAACAACAGAGAACATCTCCCTTGTCCATTTGTAGCTGCAGATCATTAACCAGTCCTACTGAAGTGATCTCTGTGTCCCATATCCAGGCTGGAAACCAAACTGAAAAGCATCAAAGGAAGAAACCTCATTCAGGAAGACCTGAAGGGGCTCTACCACGACCTTCTCAATCAACTTGGCAAACTATAGGGCAGTGTTACTTTGCCATTTTTGCACAAGTACCTAAAAGAAGAAAAGGTCAATTGTGGTATATACCAATCCTTCTGGGATCCAGTTTCAGCCATGCCTCAACTTCATCAAATGAGATTCAGTTTAAATATTCAGATCCATGTAAAAACTAGGATCAGGGTGTATTTAAAAAGTATGCAGCATTTCTTATGCTACATCAAATTCGTTCTCGTTTTTTACAGCAATTAATCTGAATAGGAAAAAGCCAGTCCTCTCTGAACATGCAGGTTAATCCTGTCCTGTCTTCCATTACTTTTATCAGAAACTAAAATGATTGCAATGTTTACACAAAATTCTGACACCCCTCCACTCCAGGGTGTGTGAATTTCTCCATTTTGTTCTCCTGTACAGTAGATTCCATGGACAGCATTTACACCTTTTTTCCTTGGGACAAAAACAGATGCCTCACATTCCATTTTTATATTTCATCTCTGCTAACGTAATGTATTAAAGCATTATACATGTGACAGCCCTTTAAGAACAATCTGTATAATATGAGACAAAGGTTTCTGATGCAAAATCGTTTAACCAGTTATATGCTGGTCTTCCAAATTCTACCAGCTGGTCTGCAAAAAAATATATATCAGAAGTGGTGACTGAGCAAACTCCAGGTAGTTGGCTGTTTATGAAAATGGGTTTCTGCCAACTCTGAAAAAGATAAGAACCAAAACAGTCCCCAGTACCCACTATGACACACTTACTTTCTGATGGATCAACAGTGCTGGACCAACATAAGCCAGTGAGGGCCTTATGATGTTATAACTCTTGAGAATTCCCGTTAGAATTGTCCCTTACCATTCCAGGCTTCACTAAAAAGAAGAGCAGAGTCACCATCTTCAAAAGCATTGAGTGTTATACGACCCATCCTTGATTATGTCCATTAAGTCAGTGTTCAAGCATCCTGTAGAAGCCACCACTGCAATCTACCAGCTAAGCATGCCTAGAGGTCCCAAAATAGCATACCAAGTATATCTAGGTTTTTGTCAGAACATTCAAGACTGGAAAAAAACAAACTGAGACTTTATGTAGAGCACTGTGGAGGAACATAGGGTTTAACCTTGCAACAACAGAGTCCACTTATGTTGGAAACTGAGTAAAAAAGTAAAATTAGATGGGGGGGGGGAGAATACACACACACCCCAGGATTGAGCTTTGGGGATTTGAACTACATTACAAGAAAGCAAGCCAGAGAAATCCAAATTATGTGGCCTTTCTCTGAGTGTTCACTGGTGTATCTGGCTTTTTATCAAGGGGCTATGAGGAATGTTCAGCTATTACCATTTCAGGATATTCCATTATTTCCACGGTGCTCTTTCCCTCCCCACCCCCACCCCATGCCCTCTATCCTCAGCATTTTTAAATACAGGTTTCCTGTTTGATGCTACCTTTGCCTCAAAATAGTCTGCAGTTGTTTACCCAGGGGTAGAGCTTCAAATATTATATTCTCACATTTTCAAATCAGCGCAGACACCTGAGACAAGGAGTGTCCCCAAAGCTGCCTTCACAGGCTACATGCTGGTCACTCTTTCTTGTCAAGACTGATTTATTACCTCCTTGCTGTTCAATTTCACATTTTGTCCTCATCATATCCGTGCCTCATGATCATTCCAGGCTGACCCTTGTAGGGCAGGCAGGGAATATTGATAAAACAATTATCTGTTAGCCGTTCATTTGATTTTCCATTTCAATTACGGATTGCACGAGGCAAAAGGAAAAAGATTGCATCATTGATTTTTCCCCCTACCTTACAACAGTAAAGAGTTGCTTTGATGGTTGTAAAATGAATGCAAGTCAACCATGCTTTTAAAGGTCATACGGTTTCATTTTACTGTATTTTTTAAGGACCCCCAAAATATGCAACTGTAAAGGGTGGGAACTGGGATGGCAGATGGAATAACTAGACACAATGCTTGAGAAAGGCCTTGAGAAAATTAACAGCTTAGAAACACAACTCACCCAAATGCGGTTACAATTAATCTGATTTATTTCACCCTTAGAAATCTCTACTGAATAATTTCTAGCACTGATGAGGAATAGTCTGAAGGCACTATCCCTGAGCAGGTCTAGGCCTAGCCAGTTTCTAAGACGGGACACTGTCAGAGTGTCCCACATACACTGCTGTGAGCTTTCTGGAGAAAGGCCAGGATATAGATGAAGATGCAATTTATTCAAGGGGGGGAGAGACAAGCAACGTTGCCCATACTAAGTCAAAAAAGGCCAACATATACTAAAACAGAGGGAAACACCGGTGTAAAAATCTAGGAGAGCCTACTGAGGAAATTACTGCCAAGAAGATTACAGCTGTTCCTAGTTTTGCAGGGGTCAAGAGAACATTGAGCAGGAAAGTGGTTAACCCCACCCCCAAGTAACACACACACTTGCATGGAGCAGAGCAGCTCTCTAGTCAAGAGGAGGGGCAGGAACGCCTGCTCCCTAGCCACCGTTCTAGAAGGTTATGTTTCAGTTTCAGAACAGTACCTGATTGCAGGACCCCATAGAGATTACAAAGCAGCAGCAACAGTTTAACAAGCAAAATAAAATGTCATCGGCAAGGCTTGCTGCTGCCGATGGCCCCTTGCTGCAAAGACACTTCTCCTTCCATGCAGATAAAGAGACTTTTAGCACACCACGTCTAGAAAAAGTCTCTGGCTCACTTTGAATCCCCTGCTCTAGTTTGCTGGCTGCAGCATGGCATGCTGGGAATTTCCATTCAGCCCGTGCAATCTACAGAGAGCCAAAGAGAGGCCATTATCCCTCGCTAAACATAACTATGTTAAAATTTCACCTGAGAGGATGATAATGTGCTCTCGCCAGCCAGTGATCCAGGACGGTCACACACTCAACAGAAACGGTGCTCAACCTACTACACTTCATTACGGTTCAGCGCCTGGTACAGCTCTAGGGGGATTTTCACATGGCCGACCTTAAGAAAAGTTCAGCCTTTGATCAAGGTTTAGTGCTTCTGGAGTAGCGGTGGTAACAGGAAAGGGCTTCCATTTTCTGTGCCATAAGGTGCTGGTGTTGATCTCCTTAAAGCCCTGGAGTTTTCTTCCAAGCCTGGATTACGCTCGGCAATTAAGGTAATGAACTAGCAGAGGTAACAAGGCATAATGATCTCTTTTGTCCTTTGAATTCTTATGAACTTCACTTGTTCCCAATGAGGAAAAAGCTTTGCATTCCCAACCAAACATGCTGCACGCACCTTAAAGCTGTGTGTGTGTTTAAATGATTACTTCCATTATGCCTTCATGGCTTGACGTTTTTAATTTAAAACACAGGTAATATTTAAGAGTACCAAAATACCCACACTCTGAGAAAAGCTAGCTTACATGCTCGTAATATTTTGACACCTTGCAAGTTATTATTTTAATGCTTGAAAAGATAATGTGATGAATCCACTAATACATCAAAATATGTGTATGTGGGTCTGTGTCTCACTTTTTAGTTCCAAAACAGTGGATCCTTACAAAATAAATAGAAAAGCACATGAAAGAGAACGCATGCGCGGATAATTGAAGCACAGCACAGTGAGAACAACGAGAAGACCCCTAGCGTATTTTCTGCAATCCACTAAGTGCTGCTTCTGCGCAAGCTCCATTCATTCCCACAGAGGGGCGGTGCCGTAGAAATGCATGGCAGCACTCAGTGGGCTGTACAAATTGTCTATCTGACCACAGTAAATGCAGTGGAACTCTGACATCCAATCAAGTCTTTGTAAATTAACATGCATGTTTTAGAGGGGGATCTGCAGATGGCAACATATGAAACCTTCTTTAATTTTTTTAATTTGCTTATTTAGAAGCAGTTGGCCTACTAGGTATTTTAAATTTTATACTGCCCTTCCCCCCCCAAAAAAAAATCTTTTGCATGCTATAAACCCTTTCCCTGTGCTTTGCAGAATCCGCTGCACTCTGATCTTTCATCTTAACACATTCCCAGCCCCAAATTTCACTTCAATCTCACCTCATCTCTCCATACTACATTAACCCCTGGCAATTGCCTTCCAAATGACCCCATTAAGCTGTAATTGCCTCAGCAGGCCTGCACTTTCGCTTGTAATTCTGTACCTCTCATCTCCCAGACGTTCTCTCAGCATCATTTCATGTTCTGGCTCCCTTCACCGAGCTCAGCTTATGACCTCGCTGCACCGTGGCCGAAATGACTACTAAAAGCATCACGGAGACGGAATTCCATTACTTATTTTTTTAAAAGTTCTCCGGTGCCCCTAATGTAATATTCTTTGGGGACTGTTGTCAAGGATACCAAGCACCAGCTATTAAGACCTTTTGTTTCCCCAAGGCATTTTGTCTTTTATTAATAAATAAATAAAGATAAAGGGAAGCTCATTCTCCCTCTTCTCCCCCTACCCATTCCAAATTGTTTGAGAACGATACAGACTGCAGTCAAACACAAGAAAGGGAAGGACAAGTACGTTCCATACTGTAGTTACCAAGAAAAAAAAATACACACACACACAGGGCACGCCAGATTTCACAAGGGCATTTCTCTGCAATTAACTGCGTTATCTTCCCCTGTCATGCCTGCAATGAAGGAAGAAGTTAAGATCTCAGTAGATGCAGAAAGCAGATCAGTGGGATTTAAATAAAGCACTAGTGCTATTGTATTCTCCCATCAACGAAAGCTACAGGTTCATCAAAGTCCAGTGGAGACAAATTGGCACAAGAGAAACTGAAACGGCTACTTCTCCATTGATACTCGTAGCTCAAATGCGTTAAGAAAAGGCATTCCACACTGTTCCAGAGCCATTCAGAAGACACATATTACATCGGCAACTGACTGGTACACGAGCCAAGCAAGCAACAACATTTAATGACCTCAACACTGATATACTGACAGCCCCTCATCTCCCCACCCCCTAACCCAGTGATGGCGAACCTTTTAGAGACCGAGTGCCCAAACTGCAACCAAAAACCCACTTATTTATCACCGAGTGCCAATGCGGCAATTTAACCTGAATGCCACCCCCAGAGGGGGCCCAGAGGGAGAGGCTAGGGTTGCCAAGTTCCTCTTCACCATGAGTGGGAGGTTTTGGGGTGGCGCCTGAGGAGGGCAGGGTTTGGGGAAGGACTTCAGTGCCATAGAGTCCAACTGCCAAAGTGGCAATTTTTTCCAGGGGAACTGATCTCTGTTGGTTGGAGATCACCTGTAATAGCAGATCTCCAGCTAGTACCTGGAGATTGGCAACTAGTTCCTTAGTGTTTTCTCTCTACATATCAAGACAAATGGAAAGGTGTTTGGAGGATAGCTTGTGGCACTTCAAAGGTGGAATAGGACTGCACGCCCCTCCGCCCGCACAGACCCAGAGGGTGCCGGAGAAGCCGCTGGAGGGAAAGAAGGAAGGAAGGAAGGAAGGAAGGAAAGAAGGGAAGGGAGGGGGAAAGGGAAGGAAGGGAGGGAGAGAAAGAAAGAAAAAGAGAGAGAAAGGGAGAAAGAAATGGAGCAAGGGAGAGAAAGAAAAGGACAGAGGGAGACAGAAAAAGAAAGAGGCCATTTATGCATGGGAGGTTTTGCCTTGGATTTGCCACTCGGTGGGGCGCGGTGGCAGGCTTGTGAGAGGCGAGCAGGGTGGGGCAGAGGGCGCCTCCTTCGCACCCACCGACCAGCCATGCCCCTCCGCCCGCACAGGCCCAGAGGGCGCCGGAGAAGCCGCTGGAGGGAAAGAAGGAAGGAAGGAAGGAAGGAAGGAAAGAAGGGAAGGGAGGGGGAAAGGGAAGGAAGGGAGGGAGAGAAAGAAAGAAAAAGAGAGAGAAAGGGAGAAAGAAATGGAGCAAGGGAGAGAAAGAAAAGGACAGAGGGAGACAGAAAAAGAAAGAGGCCATTTATGCATGGGAGGTTTTGCCTTGGATTTGCCACTCGGTGGGGCGCGGTGGCAGGCTTGTGAGAGGCGAGCAGGGTGGGGCAGAGGGCGCCTCCTTCGCACCCACCGACCAGCCATGCCCCTCCGCCCGCACAGGCCCAGAGGGCGCCGGAGAAGCTGCCGGCCATGCCGAGTGTGAGCGCTCGGCTTCTGTTCCCCGCTCTCCCACCTGCCTGGACGGCCGCGCACGCTCCAGCGGCGGCAATGGCGGCAGCTTCTGTGGGAGAGTCCGGGGGCCACCGCCAATGATGTCGGAGGTTCCCCACCCCTGGGCTACAGCCTCCCCCAACCCTAACCCAACCCTAACCCTAACCGGGGCGGGGCAGAGCCGGAAAGGCCAGCGGCTTGGAGGAACCGTGCGTGCCGGCAGAAAGGGCTACGCGTGCCGGAAGTGGCACCCGTGCCATAGGTTCGCCAACACAGCCCTAACCCAATAAACTGTAACCAGGTTTGTGAACAGACACTTCCTTTGGCAAGCAAGAAAGGCTCACAAAAGTGAACTCCTTTCTTTTTCAGACACACAAGACTAACATTAAAATTTCTGACGACAAGCAACTGTAGTGCATTTATTTGCAAGCTGAACAGGAGGCTGCAAAGTAATAAGAGACTTGCTGAACAAAGGTTTTGTTGAGTGAGGATTTTTATTCCTGACTCCAATATCATCATTCTGTTTGAATAAACACGAGGGCGATCAGGCACAGACCCATACAAACACAGGGAGAGATTCACGAAGCACTGAGTACCGTCTTTCCATTTACTTATTTCCTAATTGCAACAAACCATATCTTCAGTTTGATCTTTTCTCTGCAGACATCAGCCAGGTGTGTGCTCCAATTGGTTGGTCAGCATAGCAATATTCACCCCTTCTGCTTTGAATGGTTGACATTCTTATTTGCCACAGTACATTCCCCTGTTCAGGACAAACGTGGGCATAGTAGTTGTTGTGTAGTCTTCAGTGTTGCCCAGGCCAGGTTCAAAGACCCAGTCCCATTAAACTCACTGGGTGTCCTTGAGCCAGTTCAACTCTCAGCCTAAGCTACCTCACAGGGGTGTTGTGAGTATAAAATGGAGGGGAGAAAAACATACATCACACAGAGCTCTTTGAAGGAAGGGTAGGATAAAAATGTACTCAGTCAATTAATCCTGCTCCCCCCCCCCTCAAAATGACACTGGAGAGATATATGATCACCTTGAAGGAAATCACGTGGAGATGGACAGCAACTTGCCCAAGTCTACTTTTAAGGCTCAGCAGGTATCTTTTCTTGGGTCTTCTTACTCTACCTGCTACACCAAAAAAGGGAGAACCACAGCTTTAAAATTATGAATATTCACACCACGTTTCTTGGGAGAGTGGGAATTGTTTCGTTCACAGAAAGGTAAATGCATCAATTCCAGAGTATAAAATCATGGTGAATTCAGAGGTCGGTATCCCTCCCCAGCATAGCAATGATCCACAAGATTCCATGCAGTAAACTAGGAGAAATCAACAGTATGTGCAGAAAGTAGCATTGACAGGACATAGGCACAAAATTGAAGGATTTCCACATATGAGCTAGAGCTTGTATGTAAAGCGAGGGGAGAGAGAGGGGAAGAGAGAAAGAGAGAAGAGCCTGACGGTTAAGAGCGGAATTCTTTTATGCATGTAATGCTTCTGAAAACTGATGCCATGTCAACGTGAATGTGTTTTACAGTAAAATTGAGTGTCATAGCCAAAGTGGATTCAATGTTTCTCTGCAGCCTAGTGCAGCTGCAGTAGGCTAGAATTGAGTGAAGTTGTCAAACACACTGATGTTTGGCTTCAATAAGACAGCCCTAGCATCGAAGATCTAGCCTGGGAGAACCTCCGAGAAGGCTCAATAGCTACTACGTCTAAACACTTCGGGACAGGGCAGTTGAAAGACTGCCTTTCTCACACACAAGACCGCCCTCATTCACCTATGTCACCCTACCCTGCGTACTCCAACCTTCAGAAGCTAGGAGGTGCTGGCTCCATCTTTGGAATACCATTGGGGGGGCACAGTGTCTGACACCAACCTCTTCAAACGAAATGTGCATCAAAAAAAGACTGGGGAGACCAGGGTTCGATTCCCCACCACCACAAAGTTCAGTGACTGACAATGCCCCATTCACATAATTCAGTCTAACTTATGTCACGGGGTTAATGCGAGGATAAAAGGAAGCTGCCTTCTTACTGAATCAGACCACTGGTCCAACAAGACCTGTATTGTCTACTCTGGCAACAGCTCTCCAGTGTGCCAGAGGTCTTTCGTATCATCTACCATACAATCCTTTTAACTAAAGGTAAGGACTGGGCCACGGACCTTCTGCACGTTGAGCAAATGCTCTACCACTGAGCCACAATCCCTCCCCATAGTGTGGAGAATCATATAAGATGCCCTGACATCCTAAGATGAAGGGTAGGATAAACATACAATAAATCATAGATTGTCTGGATCTGACTGTGAGGGCTCTAGTTCACAAACGCTTAAGCCTCAATAGACCTGTTCATCTTTAAGATGCCTCTAGACTTTTGTGCTGTCCTGGCTTCAACAGGCTAACATGGAATTTACCTCTAGATGCTAAGTAAAGACTTCTATATTCAATCGGGCTGCTTCTTCTTAATTCTGCTATAGCTTTGCTGGAATTTCCTTGACTGCATATTCCTCTTTTATTTTATGATTTATAATATTGATCTCCAATGATTTTAATGGCTGTAGGTAAGCTGCCTTGAATACTTGGATGGAAGGGAATAATAAAAAGACCTTTAAATACTTCTTTTCCCCTTCAGCAAGATGGATAACACCAACAAGAAGCAAGGAAAGAGATCTTTCCATTACCCATTTGCTGCTATAGACAGCCAACCGATTTTCCTAGCTTGCTGTTGGAAGCAACAGGGCGTGATGGTGTTACCTGTTATCCGTTCGTTGCTTCTGCTTTCCATACTTTCCAAGCCCCAGTTACCAGAGTTCTTCTCTGGGGTGCATGTAAGACTCCAGTGCTAAAACTAGTGTGCATATTTGACTGTAGTTACTCCATACGACGGAGCATTGGGCGCCAACTCCGTTTTCATTTCAGGGAAGTGCCATAAGTGGTTCTGGGAAGCAGAGACAATACAATGCTCTAGGTTGAGAGGGCAAGGGATTAGAAAGGGAAGACAAAGGTCACTGCTACTGCAGGTGAGTGCATGCACCAAGGAAAAAGGGATGGCCCAGCACAGCCACTACCGGCACAGGTGACTGCTGTGTGGTGGAAGGTCAGAGGTCAGCAGTGGATCCTTCAGGGGCTTCAGCAGCTGTCCAGTACTGAACCCCAAAGTCAGCTCTGCATACAGATAAGAGCTCTGAACCAGTACCACAAGGCAGCCCTGTAGATATGTTCACAAAGCAAGCATCTCAGATAAACAAAGCAAGCATCTCAGATAAAGAAAGACACGCCAAAAAAGCACTTTGTGTTGTCTTCTCCATTCGAGTATTTTCAGTTCAACTGAATCAAAAACTAAAGAAATGCTGCTCAAGCGCTGCTGGGACAGTACTTCCAGAAAATACAATCTCCTGTATGTCAGCTCAGTATGGATTCTCACAACCAAATCACACACTTTTGACAACAAAATGTGATTGGGATGTTTCCAAATGTCCATCCAGGTGCTGTAGCTGAAAATGAAAAGGTTCTACTAAAAGGTTAAACCCGATGAGAGTTTTACGGATACCACGGACTGCTAAAAAGACAAATCAGTGGGTTCTAGATCAAATCAAGTCTGAACGGTCCCTAGAAGCTAAAATGGCTAAACTGAGACTGTTGTACTTTGGTCACATTATGAGAAGACAAGAGCCACTGGAAAAGACAATAATGCTAGAAAAAGTGGAAGGCTGCAGGAAAAGAGGAAGACCCTACATGAGATGGATTGACTCCATCAAGGAACCTCAGCCCTCAGTTTGCAAGAGCTGAGCAAGGCTGTTAATGATAGGCTGTTTTGGAGGACATTAATTCATAGGGTCGTCATGAGTTGGAAACAACATGACAGCATTACACACAATGCCGCCACCCCACCTAACCATGCAAGAATTGTCAAACAATGCCAAGAAATCTCAACTAGTACCTCCCTGATGAAACTCCTCCCTCTCTCTCCTCCTATACAATATTAGGAAATTCAGGCATTGAATGTGTACAGGCAAGTTTTATTTCCCCAATTTTGAAAACCCCAGACTATTAGCAATTCCAAGTAACTCCTTATTTAGCCTGGCTATTCTAAAAGAAGCCAGGTTTTTGGGACTGCCCTCCCCAACTGTATCACCTTGCATTCAATTTTCTTTACAGAATTACAGACATTTGAAAACAATGGTGGGTGAAGGAATAAAAAGTAGATTTAAAACCACAAACAACTCCACAGCATCCTGGAAGTGAGCTGCAGGGCTGACGTGTGCCGGGATGCTGCCAGTTAAGCAGACCTTTGAATGAATAAGTGGTAAGAGAGTCAAAGGAAATCTTCAACTTGGGAGAATTATCTGTTTATTTCAGAGACTTCCCCATCTGTGAAAACATTTCTGTGGGACACTTGAGGCGCCAGCTGTGGGGATGGGTTGCGTTCACGCATCACACATCTCCACTGTTCTGTGACTTTCCCATTTACTAGGACAGCCACAGGACAGTTCCAGCGTATGCCCTGGGAATTGCAGAACAGCCCCACAGCTGCTCGTTGTGTTCTAGGGGAGATGTTAGGGAAATGACAGCTTGGCAGGCCAAAAGGACCTTGGCCTCCTACCAGACATGGACTCCGAGGCTCGCTAGAAGATTGGCCGGCCCTGTTCATGACTGCTGTCTATCTAGCATCTGGTTTGGTGGATCCTGCTTTTGACCTCTAGGAAAAACCTGAATACCTAGGGTTAAGACCTTTATGAGGAATAACTAAAACATTGTAAAGTAATTAGCAAGCATTTGTGTTCACTGGAACACTTTTTTAGGTGTGATATTGAGCAAATGCTTTAAACGGGGAGGAGGAGAAGAGAAAAAAATGCTGCCTATTATGATGGAAAGCTCACATCTGTATATCCTAACAGTTTTACACTGAAGAAGGTGCAATGCAGGCATAATTCCATTAAGACTGTGCTGGTATAAAAATCAGCCAGCACCCAAGGCTGCTAGAACAAAGACGCAATGGAGGCTTTCGCTCTGGAAAAAAACAAAAACAAATGAACAATAATTCAGATTTATCTATAACATTCACTGAAACACAAAAAATACACTGTAAGGTAGGGACCTCAAACTCACCACTGTCTGGTATTTGCAAAGCCAGTTATCTCACTGTCAGCCATACTACAGTATTGGTCACCGCTTACCCCTTACTAATTACTGCTCGGGCTTATTTTAGAGAAGACTGTGTTGAGAATGTCACAGATATAGTAGTCAACGCAGATTTACCTTCTTGGAAACCACAACTATGGCGCATAACTGTCAACACGAAATTGGGGCTAGAGTAAAAAGTGATTTCGGACAACTGAATCTAGATGAATCAGGAAAGACTGAAGATCCCAAAGAACAGCCTCTTTAGCAAAGGGTATCCCTGTCAGTACCTTCCCTTTCCAGGTGCAGCTTGCCAAGACAGAAAGAAATAGTTTCTTACAGGTTTGTAACTGCAGAACTGACATAACTCTGATGAGTG
Organism: Euleptes europaea; assembly: GCF_029931775.1. Lineage (NCBI taxonomy): Eukaryota > Metazoa > Chordata > Lepidosauria > Squamata > Sphaerodactylidae > Euleptes > Euleptes europaea. The sequence continues at coordinate 40,138,028 of NC_079325.1, read as the reverse complement.
CTGCCCACTTAAGAACCTAGTAAGTGACAAACCTAGTAAGCTCTGCTGTGAATGGCTGCTCTAGGATGCCTAGAGATGGCAGCAAGCTTCATACTGCAATTACAACAGTAGGTGGAGTTTGAAGGAGGAAATTAAAGCCAAGGTATTCCATCCTGAAGTCTTCCTGCACATATGCTAGTCAAAAGAGGAATTCCTTTCAAATATCCTTTCACTATTATCAAAGAAACTTACTTCATGTTACTTGGCTGAGAATTACTTCATTCCAGTGTGACAAGCTTCTTACGCACCTGTGTAAACACTCCCCCTCCATGCACTCACACCCAATTTGACATTGCTTATTATTAATAGGTGTAAGCAATGCTAATTGGAGCATGCTGACAAACTCATGATTTTCTTTTACTGCAGGCTTTGTAATATTACCCAATTAGACCAATTCCCATGATTCAAGCTGTATCAAACCTCAACTCCAAATCTGCAGATGTTGCAGCCTGGCTGTTAATCTTAAAGTGGCTCTTCAAAGCTAATTTTTTTTAAAGAAACAAAGTAGTAATTACCCTGCTTCTAATTCAGCTGAACACTTGCTTTGGCCAATGCATACTCCACAATCTCCCAGTTAAGTCTCACTCTTCACAAGACGCTTGCGTTGAAGCAATATACACTGTTGTCTCAGATTAATGTATTCCACTTCCTTCAAAGGTTCACCATGTAAATACACTTGCAACCAGGGGCTGTCTTAGCCAATGGCTCAACAAGCACTGCTCTGCCAGGCCCCATGCTAGGGGAGGCCTAACCACCCATGGCCCCACTCGTCAACAGAGGGGAAAGAAGAGAAAGAGCAGGCTCCCACTGCAACCACCCCATCTGGGGGTCAGGCCGCCCATTCATAGCAACAGCCATTCATGGCCAGCCAGTCCAGGGCTCAGTCAATTAACTCAGCAGCAGCCACTTGTGCCCATTCCATCTGAGGCCGCCATCTTTAGTAATGGATCCCACCCACCTCACACAGGGTGAGGACAGCTCCTTGCTTGCCCTTGGCAGGGGGGTGGCATTAATTTTGGGGGCCCATCCTGGACTTCTGCCCAGGGCCCAGAATCCCAAAGACCACCCCTGCTTGCACTTCATTAGGAGCCTAAGTCCCAGCTTGCCTACACAGGCCATGCTCTGTGCTCCCCCACCAACAGACAGGTAGTGGGCAGCTATGTGGAACAGGACCTGTTCTGTGTCACCACTGAGGCTGAGGAATCCTTTCTCCCTAGGGAAGTCCAGCTAGCACCATCACCACTGGCCTTCAAGGCTAAAACGATTCTATTTCAGATGGCTCAAGATACCAATATTAACAGACACTGTCCGAAATTTCAATTCTGCTTTTCTCAATCTGTGAGGTTTTTCTTTTATACCAGGTGGTTCCAAGGTTTACTTTTTTTGTTTTTGTTGTAGGATTTCGTTTTTCCCCTTTATTTAAATAATTTCTGATTTCTGACAAACAAGCATAAGAGCAGCCTGCTGGATCAGACCAAGTGTCCATCGAGCCCATTTCCCCACAATCACCAGCCATTTAACCCAGAAAGCCTAGATGTACAGGCATGGAACCCAAAGTCTCCACCTAGCATTATCTCCGAGCAATTAGTACCCACATTTGCACTGCCTCTGAACATGGAGGTTCCATCTAGCCATCATGGCTATTAGTACCTATCCTCCATCAATTTGTCTAATCCGCTTTTAAAGCCATTTGAGTCAAAGGCCATCATTGTATCTTGTTGTAGTGGGTTCCACAAGTTAATTATACATTGCGAGAGGTACCATTTTGTCAGCCCTGATCTATTGCTCATCAGTTTCACTGGGTATCCTAAAGTTCTAACATTATGGGAGATGAAATAAAGTTCCTCCTATTCAGTTTCTCCATCCTGTACATACTATCATGCCCCACATTAATGGTCTTTTTTTCTAAACAAAAACCCACAAACTCTTCAGAAAAGGCATAATAACGGGTCACAAGCCAGCAATTCAACAAGCTCTGCATCTATGTACCCACAAAAACAATCGTGCTTCAGACAGATTCAGAATCAGAACATCAACCACCCAATGAGGGGTGAATAAAAACTCTTGAGTAGGCATGGTATAAAACACAGTTCCCTATCTTGAAAAGCTTAAAATCTAAATTTCAAAAGGGGAAAGACATGGCTCAGTGGAAGAGAATCTGCTTGGCATGCAGAAGATCCCAGGTTCAATCCCCGGCATCTCCAGTTGAACGGACTAGGCAAAAGCAGGTGATGTGAAAGACCTCTGCCTGAGACCCCGGAGAGCCGCTGCCGGTCTGAGTAGACAATACTGACTTTGATGGACCAAGGGTCTGATTCAGTATAAGGCAGCTTCATGTGTTCACCATTAACCAGTCTTATCTATTTGCCCCAGGTATAGGCAGATCACAGCCAGCTGAGACTTCATTCTGGTCAGTCATGGCTACCTTTAAGGGAGGGAGTCACATTTTTTCTGAATTAGCTACCTCCCAGAGACAAACTCTGAGAACTCATGCTGCAGTGCAATAATACTTCCTTAGTTATGTGCATGTATTCATCTACAAATTACTAAATATTTTGATGACACAGATCCCCCCTCTCCCCAGAATGCTACACAAACCTTTTAGACTCTCTCAAATGTGGAATGCCCCTTCAGTTACTGGGACAATGAAAGTGCTCTAATCTCTGGGAGGAAGGAGCTCAAGAGCACACCATCCAAAACTGCATTCCAAACCCAGCAGTGGAGGTACACCTAAGGCCCAGTAGCACCCAATTCCTCTGTGCATCTGGCATGCCTCTTTGGGAAGATGCATTTGGATATAACACTTTTCACAGTGTGAGTTTCTTTCATCAGTCATAAAATGGTCAGGAAAGGGATAAGTTGTACAATACCAGGGATGGATATACTACAGAAACACCATGCCCCTCAAGATGGGTTCAGATACTGGGAACGAGGGTGGAAGGAAGAAGCAATCAGGGAAAGACTCTGGCTTACTGGCAGAGCACTGGCTCTGCTGCAGGAAGTTCCAGGTTCAGAAACTTTCAGAAGGCATCAGGTAGTAGGTTTTGGGAAACATGCTTCTCTGCCTCGGATCCTGCTGCCCATCAGAGTATGTACTACTGAGCTAGATGGACAAATAATTTAACTGGTTATAAAGAAGTTACACTTGCATTTAAAATATATGGATTTATGGTGGAAAAATCAGGAAATAAAAATAGACTAACAAGTTCATAATCCTAGGTCATAGAGAAGAACTTACTAAAAAAAGTACCAAAGTCAAAACTGAAAATTTAAAATACAGAGGAAGTAACAGAATACAGTGGGTACGAGCACTTGACTATTGGCTAAAACTCATATTCAACCCTATTGGTCTAACCCCTCTGATTCCAGCTGATAATCACTGCTCAACTTGGCAAAGTGAAATAGAGAAGATGCTCCAGAAACATGGCCTCTCTTCTCAAGCCATATTGGCATTGGGACACCAAAAAGCCAAGGAAACAATCAAACAGAGACTCTTGGACCATGCCCTTCAATCAGATAGGGCTCAGATTCATAAATATCCAACCATCTTGCAATACATCAAACCTTTCCACCATGCAGACTACCTCGGATTCCTGAAGTATCAAAATATCGAAGGGCCTTTACTCTTGCGCATTTCAACGCCTTACCTTCAGCTCTCCTGGAAGGCAGGTATCTCCGTCTTCCCTTTCATCAACGACTATGCCCATGCAAAACGGAGAAAGTGAAAACAATAGAACATGTTCTGCTGCAATGTCTCATCTATAACGACATAACAGTACATTCTCCCCATATTGTCATCCTTTTTCTGGGAGATGGGAAGAAGCTAAAGTTTCCCTTCTCTTAGCAGACTCAGCTCAGGAGATAACCATTTAAGTAGCCAAATTTTGCTTCCCGTCTAGTGGGATTCGTAAACGGCTAACTGAAAACCCTTCCCCATAGAAGATCTTTCCTCCTCCTCTTCAAATCATCCTTCTCAGAATCATCAACTTTTATTATTTTATTATTTTAAATCTAACTTTGATTTTTATTCAGAGCTGATACTGTATTGAAATAAAACTTGATTGATTGAGAATACAGTGGGTAGACATAACAAGAAAAGCGGGTATTGTGACTATTTTTAAATAAGAGAAAGAGGTACAGCTGGAAAGAATAGTGTCCCCCACCACACACACACACACACAGGTAAAATGATACAAAGCAGAAGCTGACGATAAATTTTTCCTTTCAGTTTTAATCAGGCTTCCTGTTGTACAAGCGCAGCAGACAGTGACGCGAGACGCTGCCTCCCAACTTCAGTTCACCTTTGCAGTTCCACAAGGGACGCCGTGTCAAGATTGTTCAGCTTTTTTGATGAGTGCTGCGTGGGTAACTAATGTGTAAATGCAGATACGTATAGAAAGCAGTTTTGACAGTGATGTATTGCAACTGGTTCCAGATGTCGGCCAGGGATGCTCGGCCAGGCACCTGGGGCCTGGCTGCCGAGGCACCACACCAGCACCAAAGCAGTCTTCAACTCAATCACAAGGTTTTAACTCCCCAATTATAATCTTATTAACAACAACCACTGCTCGAGCTTCTGCTCACCCCTCTGCCAGGACAACTGCAAGACACATTTCTCTTGTCTCTTGGTTTAAATTGTAAATACAGAGGAGGAGGAGGAAGTTTTAGACTGACTCGAATTGCAACAATGGAAAAGAAATTTTACTTCTCACTGCTGACAGTAGTAAAACAGATCAGGGGCTCTAAGTTCAAATTCGAGGAGTCCCTTCTGTACTACTAAAAGAAAAAAAAACACTCACTGCATGTTGAAGATAGAGTCTAAATGCTATGAACAGAGTCACACAGGTAAATCTATTTTGCCAAAGGGTTTCTTCTTTTAATTGGTTTGTTTGATGGTTGATCATTGTTTATAAAATATATAGTATTTTGAATTCCATTCACAAAAGTTCATCACAGAATTTTGAGCAGGACTTGGAAATAGGGGTGTGCAAAAACAAATTCAGGAAAATTCGGATTTGGGTATATTGGACCCAAAAACTTTTGGGATTCCTGAATACTCCCAAATTTCCATACCAGTATAGAGTTTTGGGGAATCCAAAAACATTTGGCTACATTATAGCCTATGGGGAATCTTTCCAAGGCTCTAGGGTGTTGTTGTTTTTAAGGTAGAGGCACCAAATTTGCTGCATAGCTACCGAGTGATTCTCCTTAGAAGAACTGCCAATTTTATGGGCCCCCAAAGAGGGTGCCCCCATTCATTGTCCATTGTTTCCACCCAAGGCTATACTACACTGGCAGACAGAAGATGCCCTACTGTTCCCTGGTAGACTGAGACCTATCTCCAGTGAACCACTTTCTTTGGATTGCTGAATTTTTTGCTGGATGGTGCGAATATTGGTCTGATGCAGCAAGGCAAAATGTGTTTGTGCTATGGACCTCTTGACAATAATTTTTATTATTTCTCAAATTATTAAAAAAATCTTAGTATGCACTCTTGGTTTTTAAAGCTCACCAGCTGGCAGGGGGCATGGAAAGAAAACACAAAACTCAATTCAGCCAATTGTTGCTAATAAAAATAATTGCCAGGCTGCACTGACAGATTACATTCTCTGGTCAAAAGTAACTTACATTAAAAGTTTTACTTATTGCATCTGAATGCACCAAGACATGCACACCACACAGTCAGGTATCTTGCAGAAAAGGAATAATGAAAATAAAAATGAAACCTCTAATTGATGTGGATTTGAGCTTCAAGCAACAAAGAGTTCCTGTGAAAAGACAATCAGATGCATTTGAGAGTGTAAGGATCTATGTCTGGGTACAATTTAACCTTTAAAGCTCTAATTGGCTTGGGAACAGGGTACTTGACGGATTGCCTACTTAAATATCAACCTGCCTGTCATTTAAGATGATTTTCACAGATCCTAGTTAAGGTAATTCCCATCTCAAAAGGACAGAAGAGTATCTACTAGCTACAAGATCTTTTCTGTGGTGGCACCCTGGTTCTGGAATTCTTGCTCAGAATACTCCAAATGGCACCTACTTTATTAGCTTTTAGGTGCCAAGTTTAAACATTATAATTCTCACAGGCATTTAACTGAACAGTTTTAACACAGCTTGCAACTTTCTCTCTCCCCCCCAAACTGCTTGCTGAGTTTTAATTGCTTTACTTATTCTAGCATGTCTTAAGGGTCATTTTAATTCTTTATGCTATTTTAAGCTGTTGCTTATGACAATGTTTTTGTTAGCTGCCTTGCAGTCTACTTAGCAGAAAAGCAGGATAGATCTCAAATAAAATAGGGAGCCTCCTGTTCCATAACAATCAAGTAGCAGTCAGCTAGGATTTGGGAGTTTAGGGAAACATGTTCATGTCCCACCTATGCCACAGTCTCTGTAGACTCAGGCAAGTCTTTCAGCCTCAGTTTCCCCATGCATAAAATTGGACCAAGTGTCATACCTTTCAGAGGCAAGAAGGCAGTGAAGGACAGTAGCAAAGCAAACTTAAAGTACTATAAAATAGTTGTGGTTTAGAAGAAGTACAAGAATGTAGCAGTTGTTTCGTTTTGAATGCATCTCGCAGTCATGCATTTGCTCAGGATACTTTGCATCACAAGAACTAGGAAGGAACCCATTCTCCCTCTAACTTGGTTCAGTGCAAAAGTCACATATCCACAGCTATCTTTCAACGGGCTCAGCGGTGCTCACACGGCTGGGGGCTCAACTCCTAAGCCACACTTCCCACTCAAAGAGCAGCGTTACGGGGGAGGGGGACGACGAGATTAAAGCAATAAGAGCCTAATTAGCTTGATAGCAGTCATACTTGCAGCACCATTAATGCTAATGAGCTGCGGGGAAGACAGGGCCAAAAGGAAGCCCTACACAGGAAAGACAGCATTTAACCTAGAAACCTAATAAAGTTGCACCTCTTACACGATGAGTGTCTGCACTGCAGCTCCAACATAAGCCTTTGGTCCAAAGGGATTTCTTCCCCTCAAACAATTCGTCTGTCTCCCTCGTCTGCCAGTACAACACTCTTGGCTCCAATCAAAGCCTCGCTCAGGGGATCGCCCTGCAGCTACGCAGCAGCAACTCCATGTGGTTTTGATATCGGGCACTATTTCATTGATCAAGATAGCTACAGAAAGCAAGGCCGCTGCTTAGCCTAGAACAGTGGTCGGCAAACTCATTAGTCAACAGAGCCAAATATCAACAGTACAACGATTGAGATTTCTTTTGAGAGCCAAATTTCTAAAACTTAAACTATATAGGTAGGTACACTGTTTATTAACTTAATAAACTTTAATTAAAGTTTGAAGTCTTAATTAAACTATAGGTACACTGAATAAAACTTGATATCATACTTAATAATTATCTTATTTATTGATAAAAATTAAATTGTAAGTAAGGTGTCCATAAAATTAAATCATGACAGTGACTGACAAACACTTAATGTGAACAATGGCCTTGCATCTCCCCGACCCCTACTGACCTCTCGGCAGCCGCCCTGGAACATCCCGGCCGCCTCGGCCTCCCGCGCTCGCCTCTCGGCCTCCTTCTCCTCGCCGCCTGGGCTCTTTCCTGCCTTCCCTCCCTGGCCGGCCTGCTGTCCGCCCGTCCGCCCGCCTGCCCCTCCTCAGCGCCTCGGCCTCCGAGGAGGAGGAGGAGGAGGAGGAAGGAGGAGGGGTGTCCTCCCCCCTCCCCTCTCGCTGGCGTTCTCCAGCGGCGGAAGGGAAGGGCAGGCCACGAGGGCGATGCGCTGGAGCTTGCAGGTGAGGAAGGCGGGGGAGGGTGTGTGTGTGCTGGATCGGGGCCTCCCTCCTTCTCCCCGGTGCTCGGGCCAGCACGTTGCAAAGATCCGCACCCCCCCAGGCATAGCGGCGGCTCTGGGCTGGCAGAAAGGCGGAGAACTTTTGCGGGACTTCTGCGAGCGCGCAGAGGCCAGCTGGGGCAGGGAAGGGACGCCAGGCTCTCCTCCGCTGCAACGTGCAGCCCCGATCCTCTGCCGAAGGAAGCCAGCCCCCCCCCCGCGCCCGGGTAAGGTGGCTTCTTTCGGGTGGGCAGCCGCGATCCTGCAGCCCAGAGCCGCACTGAAGGGGCCAAAGAGCCGCATGCGGCTCTCGAGCCGCAGTTTGCCTACCCCTGGCCTAGAACAAAGAGGGAGACCTCTGCGCTGGGTTTCCTCTATCACGTCAAAAAGGGCTAAGAGACTTTTAGCTGAAAAGCAAGGAGGGATGAAGGATGCAACTCAGAAATATGAAACTGTTCGCCACTGCCTATCCTGCTCCTTTACCTCTAGTACTGTGTTCAAAGCCCTAACAATTAGCTCTTTTTGACACGTACCAACCTTGTGCAAATGACCTAAACCATACAAGAGACAGGACCCCATCCTCAAAGCACTTACAACAGAAATTTAAATAGGTGCAAGATAAAAGGAAAAAAGGAAGGGCTGAAAGGGAGAGGCAAGGGGATAAAGGGACAGATGGGAGCAAATCTAGACACACTTACTTAGGCGTTGATTAAAATAGGGATAGGACTGAGACACAAATCACATGCTTTGTAAAGAGCAGGAAGGTCTGAATGCCACTGTCAATCAATCTTCCTCAACAGCTAATCAATTCAGAAGCCTGATACAAGGACATTTAAAACTTTCTTCCTGTTATTATTTTTACACATGCACTCCAGAAGCAGGGCTGAAAAGCATATTAGAGAGAAGGGGCACCGCACAGGTGATCTGTGAGGAACTTCCAACGTTACAAGAGAAAACAGTGTTGCGCTTACCTGTAACTGTTGTTCGTCCAAGGTCTTCTGTGAAAGGCACACACTGGGGACTGTGCACGCGCAGGCCTGCCGCCGGGAAGATTCCATCGCTTCTGAAGGCGAGAATAGGGGGCGCCGCGCCCTCTGCGCATGCGTCCGTTTCCCCGCCGAAACGGAGCCTCTAGAGGGGTGGGCGCCCCCTCATTCCCTCAGTTCTTTCTCTGCCGCCGTTGGGAAAGGACCGTTTTTAGCTTCGCTAATCTCTTGCTGTTATTTGGTGACATATGAGTTCATTCTTTCTGCTATCGAGTATTTAAAATGTCGTCCACCAATAACTGCAGTATTTAACAAATGTCAGAAATGCAACTCTAAGATGCCTAAATCTGACGACCACACTCTTTGTGTTCGTTGTTTGGGTGAGGCCCATGAGATGGCCTCTTGTTGTATATGTTTACAATTTACGCCCAGGGCCAGAACTGCTTAATCAAACGATGATCATGATATGCTACCAGTTTTGGAGATGTATTCGCAGGTAAAAGGACACAATTACCTGTTTCATGCATACACATCCCCAACAAGGCTGTCAAATTTATTTCTAAACTTTCATTTAAAATTATCTACCTCTAAAAGTTTATTACTAGCACAGAACTCTCTAATGAATGTGCCAGATAGCACATGAGCGATAATCTACCAAATTATCTTTATTGGCTGTGTGTGATGTGAGCTCCCACCTAGCACTCATAAACCATCTTGGCAAGACTGCATGTGGGGGGACAGAGTCTGCTATTTTGTGCGCTTGAAGACCAGGTGAGGGAATTTTTCCACTATCAGGAGCTTTGAAATAGAAACGTCATGGTTCAGACGATGAACTCAAGAGCTACCAGTGATGCTCAGAACCCTCTTCAAGCAGGAGAAGGAACAGGGGTGTGCAACATGATTGGTAAGCATTATAAAACTTCTCCACTGACAAGACTCAGTCAGGGAGGGGCGGGATACAAATTAAATAAATACAAGGAGCCTGTCATTACCTGGTTAACATAGTAGTACCTGTTGAACTTTGGGCTCCTGTTCTAAACCCTAGGCAGAAAAACACACATTCCACTTCTGGGTTCAATATACCTTTCCACAGCCAAAGGTTGACCCCCTTTCCTTGGGAGGTGGTAAACTCTCTCCTTCCCTGGAGGTTTTTAAGAAGAGGTTAGATGGCCATCTGTAAGCAATGCTGATTCTATGACCTGAAGCAGATGATGAGAGGGAGAGCATCATGGCCATCTTCTGGGCATGGAGGAGGGGTCACTGGGGTGGGGGGAGGTAGTTGTGAATTTCCTGCATTGTGCAGGGGGTTGGACTAGATGACCCTGGTGATCCCTTCCAACTCTACGATTGTAAGATGCATGTGCAATGACACACCTTCCCCAAGACAGGGGAAGGCTAGCACTTTAATTGCAATACTGCTTCTCCCATTACCACATGATCCCACCTGAAGAATGAAGAGACTGAGTTTTACAGTTTATGTTGCATGGAGATCTGAGATCAAATCCCCCCAAATATTGTTTTTAATCTTAAAAGCACCTCAGGAAAGCCCAATTTTTATCTAGGCCCAGAGATTCAGGAGGGAAAATAAACCTTCCTTCCTGTGCCATTTTCCTAACAGAACTGTGTCTGTATTGTTTTCTCCTGCCAGGGCCAAAGTAGTAGGATATAAGGATGAATTTCTATTGGGTTAATGATACAAGGGGGGGGGGTCAACTCCCCCCTCACAGCTTTTCTCCTTCCATTCCACTCAGCTGCTTTTTAAGGCTGAGAAATATACTGGGAGACCCATCACAGGATTCCCATATAATGTGTAGTTTGACCCTGACATGAGTAAGATGAAGGAGAATGTGGAAGACTTGCTCAGAAACTACCCACATGGGTTCCCTATTTCTCCATCACAGAATTATTTCAAGCCAATGATAGTAACAGCTATGCATTCAACAGGGTACCATGGGACTGACCAGTTGCCCATTTTCTGGCATCAGGTCCACGTGGAAGCTCAAAGCAAGGACTGGCCTTACCATGAAACACCTAACAGTGAAAATGTGATCTAGTTTCAACAATATGACGACAGTCCCTTGTGATGCGAATCACTTAACGTACACGAAGATATACTACTGGTTTGTATAGTAAAGGTTTCTTTGTATTTTTAACTACCTATATGCACATAGAGAGCCAGCATGGTGTAGTGGTTAAGAGCAGGGGACTCTAATCAGGAGAACCAGACTTGTTTCCCCACTCCCACACATGAAGCCTGCTGGGTGACCTTAGGCAAGTCACAGTTCTCTCAGAACTCTCTCAGCCCAGGCAGAGGCAGACAATGGCAAACCACCTCTGAATGTCTCTTGCCTTGAAAACCCTAGAGTCACCGTAAGTCAGCTGTGACTTGACAGCACTTTCCACCATCACCACATACACACATATTTATGATTTTCTTGACTTGTAACATCCTATAATTCCATACTCAAATAACCATGATATGCAATGACCAATTTTAAAAACCAAACTTGACTCACTGCCTGAAGCAGCCTATTTAAGGCAGCAGATTCCAGAAAATATGTACTCTTCCCCAACACTATTCCAGAGTACAGAATGCAGAAAGATTTTGACTTCTCGCTTCAGTTTTGGAAGTGCCGGAGACATAGCAGATGCTTGCATTGCAGAGGAATTCAAGTTCAGCTAGTCCTTCAAACATTTTATTTTCAAGTCCTTTCCGAACATGCAACTCTAACAGTCCCTCTTCACTGGAGGTAATACTTCAGATATGACTAAGGATTGCAACTCTAACAGTCCCTCTTCAGTGGAGGTAATACTTCAGATATGACTAAGGATTGCAGGGGGAAATTTCCTTTTCAACAAGAAACAGCAAGCTATTTAAATAACTCTGCCTTCTTCCCCTCATCCTGGCTCCACATTACATTAAAGCAGGCTGTGCAGAAAACTTTTCAAATGATTTCACTCAGGGCAGAGAGAGGGAAAGGAGAGAGAACACCACACTCAGGCCCCCCCAGCAAAGGGGCATAAAAAACAAAAGCAGGAAACACATTTACTGCCTAAGTTGAGGAATGGAGAGTCCTAAATGTGGAACTGCCTGGTAGGTGAGCCAAGTGAGGCAGAAACACCAAGATCATTCAAGAAACAATTAGATACCATCACATGTGGAAATGGGGTACTTAAAAAGGAATGCACCCTGATGCTTCCATAGGCTTTTACGCAGGGTAAAACTACATTTCTTACAAACTGTTCCAGATCTGGGAAGTAAGACACAAGGAACCTTCATGGTTAGGAATATTCTAAGAAACTAAACATCCTCAGTGACAGCAAACCAAGTTGGTCAGACAGCTCCTATTTTAATTTCCATCTGCAAGCAAACACCAATTCCCTACTTCACCAGGGCCGTTGCCTCTTTCAACTTAGCTGTGTCACAGCAAGTGCTTATTTTGTAAAAGCAAAAGGTGCCAGGGCTGGGATCTTTCTAGCAAAGGCTCCCATGTCTACCTACAGATGCAAGCAGCCCAGCTTATGGTTACTTACTAGTGTGCGTGTGTGGAGGGGGGGAGTCTGCACATGTCAAAGGTACTTTTCTACCAGTCTGCTGTTATAATTAGGGGGGAAATGCCAACTAAAGCTAGCTCTGCTAAAGAATTGCTTGGTGGCAAGTGCTACTGTGAAAGAAGAACAGGAGATGTGTAAGAGACTGAGAAAAGGAGAGATTTGCTAACCATGACGGCACAGAGAACATCTGGTTAGTTAAGCTTCTGCCCATTGCTTTGCCCATTTATGCCATGCTTGAGGACTTAAAACCAATCAAATTGCAGTCTCACACAGAATAACACACAGGAGGAGCATCACGATAGGGAAACCCTTTAAACTTTTCCAGATTCAGGACAAATTTTAACCCCATAGGCAGCAGTATGGGACTCACTGAGCTGCATAAGAAGAGAAAAATCAAATGACACCACACACCAAAAAATCACCTGATAGGAAACAAAGGACACAGAGTTTCCCACACTGGTTTCAAGGGGCCAGGACCATGGGCAGCAGACCACCAGGAGACAGCTGGGGCAGAAAATACAAGCAGGAGCACCCGGAGATCTCGAGTAGTGGCAACAACCCAAGAGCCAGAGCCATGGAGGCTCCAATGCTTAGTGGCCTCACCCTGCTGTCCTGCTGCTTGGTATGTGTGCAATAAGAGGCAAGTGTGTCATCTTAGCTCTCTACGCATGCACATGAGCCAAAAGTCAGCCCCCCCCCCAAAAAAAGAGTTGTTCTATAGGTGCTCACAACCTAGCAGGTATGGTTCCACGACTCACCCAAAGGTCCTGTCCCATGAGTTCGCAATCACCTGCTGTATAGCAACTCCCAAAGGGCTGCTATTCATAATCCCAAGAAGGAGCATTGGATGGTTTCCTCTGCACCAGATTCCCCAGAGGACACCTGACCTTTGCTAGGGATGGGAGAGTTCTAATGTGGAACGAGCAGCCACTTGCCCAGGCATTTCAAATCCGAGCCACTTCAAATCTACCTCTCTCTAGGAATACCACAGTGGGCAGCGCTGCAACTAACCAGATTCTGACGAGAGCACATCGGTGGACCCTTTCATCACAGTATACGCTTGTTTTTATTTAAGCAGTTTTAGGTTACCGTACTTTCACCCCCTGAGGGACCTGAAGGAGCTTACAAAACAAAAAAACAAAAAAAGGAAGAACGTCACAAAAACAAATAGGCAAAGAAGTCAGAGACTGCAGATGCTGTTTAGAACACGCAATTGTATAAATGGCCGTCTGCTCAACACCATTCATTCATGATAACTGCTCGATGGAGCGGAGTAACATTATACTGTCACAGTCACACGTGCCCAATATCGCCCTAATATATATCTGAAGGTATGTTCCGGGTCGTTTCAAAGCTTTCCTCCTACCAACATGACAAAGAGTGCTGCATCTCCTTAAAGGCTAGCAAATTAATAGCTGTGCAGATTTCATGAGTCAGAACCCACTTCACAGAAGCTCCTGCTCAAATAAATCTGTCAGTCTTTAAAGAGCCCACAAGTCTTTTTTACTGCTTTAGCTCCAAACAGACCAGCATGGTCACCCCATGGAAGTTGTTTCTAACAATACAGGTACTCCAATTTTAAAAAGTTTTCATCGGAGCCGTTTCAGATCCTATGTCATATAGATGACTCTGGTAACGAATGGGTTTTATGTTTAAAACAGAAGTCATAGCAGACCTGCCAAGAAACGCCTTCCAAAGAACAAGAGTGCACTACACTAACAGGTACAATAATCACACACTGCATCTTCCACCACAAGCATTAAAGAGGATGCTGTTTAAAATGCATTCTCCAACACATGTGAGCACCTCCCACGTGATGGAGCAGTTGCTATGGTAATGCTCTTTACTGAACAGCAGCCTCAACAAGTCCATAAACCCATTTACTGATTAGTATGTAAGAAGTGCACGAAACTCACAGTATGCCAGTTCAGGGAACCCCAAATCATAGATATCACCAAGAGGGGCCCAGTCAGACTTCCTTCAAGTTCTCTGAATTCTTCTCTTGCATGTCCTTTGAAGGTCTGAAGCAGATCCCATTTTATTTCCTCTAAGGAAGGCAATCAACAGCATGTTGGGGACCTAGATGAGAAAGGACAATGCACTGGCAGAAAAGCCTCCCAGCTAGGGCTAAATCACTTTGGGCGCACCCTTGCTAGAGCAGCACAGTTGGTTTGGTACTGAAATGGCCCTCCTAACTGTAGGGCTCCTCCCTGCAGCGCAATTCCCTGGGTTATGGGATTACCACACCCAATTCAGCCAAAATTCCATTAGTGCTGGAACACTCAGCAATGGTTATATCTGCCTCAACGTATTCTGAAGTGTATCAGCAGAATGCAATTAATTTTCCCTAGCTGAACACAAAGTAGGCACACAGAATCCCTCCATACTTCCATCTGAACAAAGGATTCTGGGACAATCATTAATTCATGGCTTAAAGGGAGAAAGTCCAGAAAGCAAAGTATGATGGCCAGTGTGGTGTCAAGTGAGGATTGGAGAGAACTGGATTCAAGTTAGGATTGGAGAGCCAGCATGGTGTAGTGGTTAAGAAGAAGAAGAAGAGTTGATTATTATATGCCGACTTTCTCTACCACTTAAGGGAGACTCAACCCGGCTTACAATCACCTTCCCTTCCCCTCGTCACAACAGACATCCTGTGAGGTAGGTGAGGCTGAGAGAATGTGACTTGCCCAAGGTCACACAGCTGGCTTCACGTGTAGGAGTGGAGAAACAAATCCACTTCACCAGATTAGCCTTAGCTGCTCATGTGTAGGAGTGGAGAATCAAACCCAGTTCTCCAGATCAGACTCCACCGCTCCAAACCACCGCTCTTAACCATTACACCACACTGGTTAAGAGTGGTGGTTTGGAGAAGTGGACTGTGATCTGGAGAACCTGATTTGTTTCCCCACTGCTCCACATGAGCAGCAGACGCTAATGTGGTGAACCGGATTGGTTTCCCCACTCCTCCACATGAAGCCAGTTGGTTGACCTTGGGCTAGTCACAGCTCTCTTAGAGCTGCCTAAGCCCCACCTATCTCACAGGGTGTCTGTTGTGGGGAGAGGAAAGAAAGGTGATTGTAAACCGGTTTGATTCTTCCTTAAGTGCTAGAAAAAGTGGGCATATAAAAACCAACTCTTCTTCAAATCTCCACCCTGCCATTAAGCTCAAGGAGTGACCTCAGGCCATTTGTTCTCTCTCAGCCTCACCTATCTCACAGGTCTACTGGGAAGCTAAAATGGTTGAAGGGGCACCATACACCTTGAGCCTCCTAGAGGAAGGAGAGGATAAAAATGTGACATGCAGGTCACTCCAGCAGTAATACAAAGGACAGTGATCTGTGTGAGCAAAGCAGTGTTGCTACTGATCAGATGCAATATTCCGGGGGGTGGAGGTGGCATGGAGACATTGCTTAATCAAGCAAGCCCTTGCAACTTTTGCTAAATGAACTCCGCCTTTTAAAAGTTTTAACTCAATGCAGCACGCATGGTACCTTCAGAACAAACTTGTCTTGATAGGTCACTCTGGAAGCTTCACAGCTGTAGTACAGATGTGCACCCATATATTTGCAGCCCTAACTGGGGACTTAATCAGTGGCTTACACACTAGCACCTTAGAGGTCAGCGCCCTTAGTTCCCTGCAGGACTCATCCACCAAAAGCCAGTGTGGTATAGTGGTTAGAACACTGAACTAGGATCTTGGAGATCCAGGTTCAAATCCCCACTCTGACATGGAAGTTTGCTGGGTGACCTTGGGCCAGTCACACACATTCAGCCTAACCTACCTCTCAGGGCTGTTGTGAGGATGAAACGGAGGAAAGGAGAACTATATAAGCCACTTTGGGTCCCCCTTGGGGAGAAAGGCAGGGTAGAAATGAAACAAAATAAATAAAAGCATCACTAGCTGCTGGCCTTACTTTATACTGTGGGATTCACTCATGTATTATACCATTAAAAACATTTTAAAGAAAAACCATGCATAAAGCATGTGTTGATCCATCTGATCTACCCTTACCCAAGTTTTCACACTTTTACCATCGCCATATTTATGTTTTTGCCAAGACTCTCTCCAATGAGCTCCAATAGCAGGTTAGACCAATAAGGAAATATATAACAGGAGCTAATGACATTGTCCCAGCCATACCCGGCACAATGACTCTCTGAAGCCATTTGTACGCCATGCTGTTAGTTACACTCCTGTACTTCCCCCCTCCACAAGTCCAAGGATATTTTGAGGAATCCAGAATTAGACTGAACACTGACTGCCCCAGTCAACACCAAGATAACTTTACCCGGCAGAAACAGCTGGCCTGTCACTCCTGCTCTTCATAATGAAGTTTACAAGGCCCTCAACTAGCTACGTCTTCCCACAACACATTATACAAGGACATGCACATGCAATAATGCACAGGTTACATGCTGATCCACGCTATTCCATGCATGAATTCTACAACATCAGAGGTGATCCTGAGAATCCTGTTACAAGTGCCAAGGAAGGATAATTCAGTTCAAGCCGGTAGGTGATTTGACCTATCATTAAACTGCCTTTAACTAAGTGGTAAAGCACGTATTTTGTGTCCAGAAGGTCCCAGGATCAATCCCCAGCACCTGTAGTTAAAAGGACTTCCACTAGCAAAACTGAGAAAGACCTCTGCTGGAGTCTGAGAGCCAAAAATGGTCAGAATTGACAGGTGGGCCAGTAGTCTGACTACAAGCCTGTTTCATATTATCTCAATGGACAGACTTGTTTTTTCTGGAAACTGCCACAAATCTGTCCTTTTCTTTAGTAGGAGGAGAAATTTTTTATCACTGTAAAGAAAGATAAAGGGGGAAAAGACATAAAACACTATTAAGGTTAAAGGCATTCACTATTTTCACATCCAGAAGATCAGTATAGTATTTAGCTTCAAAAGGCACCCAGCATCTGTATTTGGAGAAGCAGCATGTGGAAACTATAGAGCTGGAAATATTCTGGCAAAATTATTGGCCTTCCGCCTCTCACACCTGGTGTCAGCCACATAAGTTATTAGTCTGTTCCTGTGTTGAGCTTCCCCTTTAAAGCCTTTCTAGTCTACCTTCATAAAGTATTTTAGCCACACCAAAGCAACACAAGGTGAACTAAACTAAGTTTACATCATTTTGTGATCATCTTCTCAGGCAACCATTTGCAAAATATAACATTTTGATTTTTTTTAGGGAAAATTAACACAATTCTTCATTGCACGGTTTAAAAATAACTCCGCTATTAATGCAGGGCCCTTTATTTAATCACTGGCTAATTTACTCCTGACAGAAAGTAAATTCCACTATTTTCTGTGAGGCTTTATGAAATTGCCATCATTTTTAATTAATTCTTAATTAAAATATATTACACCACAGCTTCTACCCATCTCTCTTGATATTCTAACATAATCAATTCAAGACCATTTACATATCATTAATTAAAAGCCTTCCCCTCTCATCCTTAAAATCATAATGAGGCTCTATTTCTCATTAGGAGCCTTTAAGGGATAAAACAACAATACAGACAAGAATGAATGGAAATTTCAAAAAAGAAGAAGAAGAAGAAGAACACCTTTCATCCCTTAAACCCCTTGAAGTGGACATTGGCACAATGGGACATTCACCCACTTTTAGTAGTTTTACTGTATGTTACAAGAATTTTGATCGGGTATCATCACCACCGATGTATATAATTCACAACTTGATAACTAGTGGCTCGAGGGTTTTTGGGGGGTTTGTTTAATAACTTTGACCCTTCAGGTGAGAAGCGGACTGCCGATGAAACTTAAAGGACACAAAGAGGGATCATCATAATTTAAGGCTTGAAGAAGCAGAGCAGATCCGAACAGACTAAACCATAAACATCCCTCATTTGTCCCTGCAAGGTATATTTGTTATCAGAATAACAGACGCCTTTGCCACAAGAGTTTCCTTGGAACGCTGACCACAGCATACATCCAACATGCTCTGAACAGCACATCAAGCGAAGCAGGAATTCACAAGCCCATCAGCAGTAAGACAGCACAGCTGTGTTTGACCAAAGCTAAGACAACGTGTTGGACTACCAAAGGAGTTTCCTCTTATCGTCCAAATTCTAAGACTTTAAAATATGCTTGAGAGGGAACCAGTAGCGCGAATGTCAAATTTACATGCATTGTTGTTTTCTAGTACCTGCCAACAGCAAGATGAAATATACCACATTTATTCTTGTAAGGAAGGGCTGAAACAGACAAGATAGTTCCAATAATTAAATTCAGAAGTCAAGATATGTTTCACGCATTCGTAAATGAGCTGTGATATACGATGCTGCTGTAAAGAATTACCATTTATTGGTAATGAAAGGTAAAAATTAACCATCTATTCAGTCTCCCCCCCTCCCCCTGCTGCCTTACAACCCTACAAGTTTTAAAGCTGCATGTGCACTGCAGGATTCATTGTAATTTACCATTTCTAAGCCACCTCTTTTCCATATTTTGGTGATGGGTTATGAAATTAATACAGCCTTGGCTACAATTACTGTTATGTCTGGTGTAAAATAAAATTTCATTGTAGATCTTTTTTTTTTTACTTTGAACTACCAAGGGAAGCAGCTATCTCTTGAAAGAGGACTTTTAAAAGTAGGAAAAAAGCCTAGTTCACGTCTTTAAGATTTGTGACTTTTCTTCTTTTGCCTTCCTGCTTCTGTTTTTCAAAGGAAGCACTTTATGGTTATAAATATTATTATTCTCAAATTTCTAGTTGAAAACAAAGAGAGGTAGATTCTGTATTGCAGAACCAGACAGGTAACAAACACAAGTCGTAGACAAAAGGAGCAAGTCTGCACCTTGGAAATTTTATGCAGATATATTGTCACCAGCATTAACATTATATCTCAGTGCTGCGTATCAGGCAAATCAGATTTATATCACTGTCGTCTGCCGATCGCAGGTGCTTCACCACAGCTTGTCAAGACAGCCTGTCTGAGTCTTCACACGTCAGATAGAATCAGAGCACTTGGTGTTTTGGTCTGTTGACAGCAATTTATTTTGATGCGTTGTCACAATATGGAATTCTTCTATGCTCAGCACCAGGATGCCAGGAAAAGTCCTACCGCACTTTTCCGACTCAGATGCTACAGGTTTGGGAGGTAAGGGGGAAGTTTGGGAGGTAAGGTGGGGAGCTTTATGTTTAAAACAAATCATGAGCACTCTGAAGACAATATAGCTAAAGCCAAGTTGGGCTGGTCAAATCAGTCTGGGAGGTGATAAATTCCTCTCCACAGGAGGTTGCATTTCTAACAGTTGTGAAAGAAGGGGTGGTAAGGCCCCTCCTAAAGAAGGTGACTCTGGACCCAAATAACATAAGTAACTAGTGGCTAACACTACTTTCCTGGACGAAATGCTTGAGTAGGTGGTAGCTTCAGGCAGTTTTGCAAGAGATGAATTATCCAAACCCATTTAAATGGGGATTGAGGCCTGGGCTTAGTATGGAAACATCTCCAGTTGCCCTGAATGACGATATTGTCCAGTAGAGTAACAGTGGAGTGTGACCTTGTTGATTCTCTTGGACATCTTGGCTTTTGACACTATCGGCATACCAGTATGTGGATGACACCAAGCTTTGTTTCTCCCTGACAGCCAAACTGGGTGAGCCTGTGGCATTCCTGAACAAATGCCTGGAGGAGGTAAAGGATGGATGGGGCCAATAAAACTGCTCAGTCCAGACAAGACTGAGGTGCTGCTAGTTAATGACAAAGCCCCTTGAGCACTGCCCCTCAAGGAGGACATGTGTGGCTTGAGGGTGTTACTGCACTTACAGTTGGAGGCTCAGGTCCCCTCCATGGCATGTAGCACCTTCTATCAGCTTTAGCCAATATGCCAGCTACGGCCGTTCCTCGAAAAACCTGATCTGACATGCTCTGGTCTCATACAGGTTAGGTAACTAATGAGACTTACATGGCGCTGCCTTCAAAAACTTCAACTGCTCCAAAATATGGCAGCCAGGTTTGTATTGAGAGCTGGATACCGGAGTTGTATCACCCTTGTGCTGAAAGATCCTCACTGGCTACCCATCTGTTTCTAGTCACAATTCAGGTTCTCATCCTTAAAGCCCTATGTTTTGGGGCTGGCGTACATGAAAGATTATTCAGTCCATCAGCTAAAATCTTCTTCTTCCCAAGCCCTGCTCTCTGAGCTCCCAGATGCAGCAGTGAGACAGATGATATAGTGACCACAGAAGAGGCTTTCAGTGGTGGCACATCTCCTTTAGAATGCCCCTTGAGGCTTATCTGGTACCTACCATAGTGTCCTTCATGCACCAGTCCAAAACACTTCTTTTTACACAGGCTTCTAATTAAAGCATTCCATTGTTTTAGTTGTTTCTTACAGTCCACGTCTAGCCTCAGGCTACTTTATGGGTATCATTTTAGGCTGCTGAATTTTTACGGCTTATCTAGAGTTTGATAATCTTATGCTTTAGCAATTTTACTGTATTTGTTTTTGCTTTGAGAGCCGCCTCAGCCAAGTCTTTAGAGAGATGGCACACATATTTTCAAAATAAATAAAGGTCTATCTCTAATACACAGGTGGCAGATAATCAGAGGCCAAGGGTTCTACTGACATACTGCCCATCCCAAATTAATGAAATCATAATGTTGTCTTTCAGATGTGGGCAAAAAAACCACGGTAACTTTCAAAATGAAGTGTGGTCCAAGGGCAGGTGGATGGGAAGCAATCTAAAGGTTTGGGTAACAGTTTCTTCTGGCATATTTTGTCCTGACGAGCACATGCACGCTCCAAATAAGGCAGAGTTTAGGATATAGTTTTTTTTAATGAAAACTGTACACCAGAATTGCAGCTGATCATTCAGATTCTAATTTAAACAAGAACTGTGGTTAGAGTGTCAGTTAGAACTGGGAAGACCCAAGTTCAAGTCTCAACTGTCCCAAGGAGTTTACTGGGTGACCTTGAGCCAGCCAACCTGAGCCCTTTAGAAGAAAGGTGGCATAAAATGTGAGAAAAATACATACCAGCATCTTCAGGAAAGCCGCTTTAGTAGCAGCAGAATAAGTGACAGGATGCTAGATCCTGAAAGCCATTCCTCACACTTTGGGGACACATCCCCATGCCATATGGAAAAGCCCCAAAGCACAACCTGCTACTCTGCCCCACATTTTTGGCAAATGCTACATGGTGAGAAAAACCAGTTGTCTAAATGTGAACCTCTGCTCATGCTGTCGCTACTATCAGGTCTATTGGTCACTGAATTATTTGACTGGCAATTTTACCCAACACACCTGTAGTAACCAACATATATTTTATCACTGTTCGTAGCATTTCGTTCACAACCATCAGATATTAGTGGCTTTCCAAACCTTCCCATTTTTTTATTGAATACCATACAATTTCAGAAAGGCTTGCATCTCTGAAATACACGCAGGTACATATACACAGAATATATCTACCAATCAGGCCATCACATCCACCTCTGTTTCTGAAATTGGCCAGGTCCTCAAAGCCTATCATAAGCACCGAGAATCTTTGCTGTGCAAGGCTGAGGAAGAGGAAGGGGTTGCTCATTGTCTGCCAAGGAAGGGGGGCAGAGAAAATCTACATTACATTCAAGCACTTCATACTGGGGGAAAAAACATCCATCTAGGATCACTTAATGGGGTTTAGATCACCACATCATACTATAATGATGCTGAAAGAACAGTGAAAAGGACGGACTTCACAACCTTTTCATTGTGTGCTGCCGGGCGGCAATTTTATGTGCCATTAATGCCACATCAGTGACAAAGTACAAAACCAAGCAATTATTCCATATTAATTGCATGTACAGGGAGTATGCTGTTGCATGCACAACAGGTACATAAGTATGTGATTTTCAATTTATACGTGTTTGTGGAGTAAAACTATGTGATTACACTTACGGTTGCCAGAAAGAGACAGAATATGCATGGATACCCACACCATTTATATGGCACAATAGCCAAAATGTACAGTCCCCTGCCTTGCTTCACTGAAAGCAAAACCCCCAGCAACCTTCCATTCATATCTCCAAAATGGTTGAAAGAGACAGGACTGTTGTACAGAACTTGTATATAACAGCAAGACAGTACAGGAATAGCAGCACAGAGAAGAAGCTTGTCATGCCAACCAAAATACAGCAGCAGAAATGCTGGAGGGGCAACTTGAATGGACTATCTTGCAGAAATTGCCAAGCACACACAAGGCCTGAAAACTGCCCAAAGATATGAGACCTAGGAAGTAGCAAAGGTGATTGAGGAATGTCATACTCAAAAAGGCTTTTCATTGCTTTTCTCTCCAGTTACAGCAGTATGGCACAGACTACTTCTGCCTGCAAGGTGCAACAAGCACACATTGCCCAGTAAAAGGTAAAGGTCCCCTGTGCAAGCACCGGGTCATTCCTGACCCATAGAGTGATGTCACATCTTGACATTTACTAGCAAGCCTTTGTTTATGGGGTGGTTTGCCAGTGCCTTCCCCAGTCATCTTCCCTTTACCCCCAGCAAGCTGGGTACTCATTTTACCGACCTCGGAAGGATAGAAGGCTGAGTCAACCTTGAGCCGGCTACCTGAAACAGACTTCCGTCGGGATCGAACTCAGGTCGTGAGCAGAGCTTGGACTCCAATACTGCAGCTTACCTGCGCCACGGGGCTCCTCTACCTCCCCAGACACAGAGAGTGCTTCTGAGCATGCGAACCCTGACCAAAGTCTTGACCACACTTAAAAGATTATATGCTACTATCTTCAAAATCTTCAGAATCCTCCACAGTGAAGCATTTATTCAGATTTCAGAAGATCTCTTAGGTTAACCAATCTCAATATGGATGCTGATTTGCTCTTAAGGAAAACAAAAACAAAACTCAGGCCCTCAAAAATCAAACTTGAAAACCTTATCCATCATGCTGATGCTTCAAACATTCCCAACCCACCCACTCTGACCCTCTCCCCTACAAGATTACTTTTATACTCTTCTCATATGCACAACATACACATGTGGCAGGAGGGATTCCCTACCATCCATTGATTTTGCAATATATAAACGTTTGAGATGTGTATGAACACACACACCTTCTCATCAGTTCCACTGTACAGTGAGCTTCATAGCCATTATGCTTTTTACAATCAAAGTCTTACTCACCTCCCCCAGCAAGTGGTATTCAGAGGTATTCTGCCTCTGAACCTGCAGGCTCAATGTAACCATTACAATCAATAGCCACTGAGAGAGATATGAAATTACCCTGTCTCCATTTAAACTCATTACTACATCATGAGTCTTACAGTTTACAGAACTCAACACAATAGAATGCAAAGAAATGCTGTCATCTGTCCTAAATCTGCTGCTAATTAATTTTCATGGGGTGACTAATGTCCTTTTTAAAGCTGTCTATTCTTTCCTGTACACCTGTATATTTTTATATTCTTATTTTAAAATTCATGCCTCAGCTGGTATTAACTAAGCACGAGGAACATATACTGAGAGGGGTTCGTAAACCTGAAATCCCCCCTGCCTTTTATAAGGATAAAAGAGTTAAGTAATGTCAAGGAATTGTTTTTGAGGGTTGACTGGTTAAAAACATCCACATCCACACTCAAACCCTTTTTAGACTCCAGGCTGCCTTTCCCAACAAGTTGTCTCTGTGGATATTTGCCTTGTTTCGTTACGGGAGTCCTGACACTTCTAATAGAACTTCCAAATGCAAAAAAAAAAAAAAAACACAGCAGAGTTGCACCAGCCAGGCGATAACCTTCACGTTTTACTTTTCATTCATAATGAAAATTAAGGGGGCCTGACTGGCATGCCAGAGCACTCCTCAGGACTGCACACAAGCAACCGTAGCAGTCTAAGCTAGCGGGAGCAGCTCTTGCGGCCACAATCTCAGCCCCTGGGCAAAACCAGATCCATTTCTGAAGTCCTTGAAGCGACACACGCATACCTCAAAGAATACACAAAAAACATCACACTTGGTTATTTATATTTTGTAGGACCTGGTGTAACACAGGAGCCAAAAGATCCAAGAATTCACTCATTCAAACCTTGCTCTGCCACAAACTCACTGAGAGACCTTAGGCAAGCCATTGTCTCTCAGCTTCAGCCCTACCTTCCACAACACAGGGATATTGATATTGCCTAAGGGTCACAGGTAGCCGGCTCAAGGTTGACTCAGTCTTCCATCCTTCCGAGGTCGGTAAAATGAGTACCCAGCTTGCTGGGGGTAAAGGGAAGATGACTGGGGAAGGCACTGGCAAACCACCCCGTAAACAAAGTCTGCCAAGGAAACGTCAGGATGTGACGTCACCCCATGGGTCAGGAATGACCCGGTGCTTGCACAGGGGACCTTTACCTTTTTAAGGGTTACAGTAATATACATGAAATGCTCTGAACACTGAAAACACTACTACACCCATCATTACATTATCCCTTGGCCTTGTCTCATCCAAAAGGGGTAGGAGGACAACATGTACTGCTATAAACTGGAAGAGGGCAAAATGAAAATCATATAACCAGACTCAGAAAAACAATTTGAAAATGGAATGGGTTAAGTTTCCAAAGTATAGTAGGGGCGACAACACCTTGCATGAGAGGGCATTCAAAAGCATCATGGCCACAAAAGAGAAGACCTTGATCCTTTTACAGGGCTGAGCTCTAGAACATCTCTTATTCAAAATGGCTAGTGATAAGTCGACGTTAGTGGGTCTAAATTAGGGGCACAAAACTCCAGGCCAGGCAACTTTAAAAAAAGAAGCTTGCCTTAGCAACCCTAGTACCAGAGTCCAAAGGAGATCAAAGGCAGGCTTCTCCACCAAATTTAGCCTGTCGCATTAGTACACCTTCATGTCTCCCTTTTCCCAAGCTGGCTCTCTAGAAAAATCTCACCGGTTCCCAAGGTTTGCAAAACACACTTGGCCTCTGGTCTAAGTCATGTCATCCTCTTTATACACACATACATGAAATACAAAGGTATTCCTGTGCTGTGCTGCTAACGGGAAAGCCAGCTTGCAATCTCGTACTTCCAAAAATAACAGCATCAACATATCATGAATTTGTAGATGGTGATTCTGTAGCAGCAGAAGAAAAATAAAAACAAAACAAGGAACGTGGCTCACTACCATACAGAGGCAAATCACCAAACGTAAAATAACACCGCAATCTCACAATCAGCTCTTAAGGAACACACTTGATATGCTGAAGTGTTTGTCACAGAAGCTATTTCATCCTCACATACACAGAGCAAAAAACATGGGACACTGCTAAGAAAAACACATTCCTGTAAGTGCCATCATCTATGCTTCAGTGGAGCTAAGCTGGGGAGAAGAGGAGAATCGCAGAGATTCCACCCAGAGCGCATCAAGCTGTGCAGAAGGGACCCATCAGGCATTTACCCAGTCAATCATCCTCCACTCTGCTCTCGCACATGCTACCATGGGAACTCAGGAAATGGGAATTTTCCTCCCCTGCCTGACATGAGAGCATGATCCAGTGGGAGGATGTTGAGCTGTAACTTGAAAGACCTGGCCAGGGCTTTCACACACCCAGCCTTTTCCTCACTTGCTGTGCCTTGAGGTGGCTGATTCCAAGTTGCTGCAAAGGAGCCGCCAGAGGAAAGCACAAGAGGTTACCCCTGTGACCAGGGGTCTCAATCTCACACTGTCCTCAAACGTAACATGTTTTGCACAGCCTAAGACTGATTATCCCTTGGGCAAGTCTATTGACTCCACCCCCCACAAAACCAAAAAGATTTGGTTAAATATTTTGAAGTATTAGACAATTAAAGATATACTTTAATGCTCAACAGATAGTATGCTAAGTACAAAAACAAATCATTCAATAATTAGTCAAATTAAGCAGTAACTGTGAACATGGATAAGCCCAAAGCAAACGACAACAGAACACCACTGGTGGTCACATACAGCTCTCAGCTCAAACATCATTAACAACCTATTATGCAGGACAGTGATACTCCTCTCTCACAGGCATTGGGAGGAAAGCCAGAGACAGCCTCCTAACCCTTAAACAACTTCTCACTCACAGCAATACCCTTCCAAACATGGACATGGACTCCGGGACCAGGGCCTGCAACAAACCAGCTCTGTCCCCAAATCCACTCTTGACAACACAGTAACTGGACCCAGGGTGGATCTGATTTAAATCGAATTGATTTAAATCATGAGTCAGTAAGACTATAACAAATCATGGTTTTCTAAATACAGCACTTCTCATGATGTTGTTTCATTTGGGCCACCAGGCGTTGATTTTCTTTGTTGCAGTGCTTGCATTTTGCACACATGCCTGCCTTACCCATAGGTAGAGGAACTTCATTAAAATATTCCCAAACTGGGTCTCTTTCACGGCCTGCTGCCATTATAAGTTTTCTCCTTCAGGGAGAAAATAATGTGATAAACCTCCGGCTATATACACAAAGATCCCAAGACTGGTGGAGTATTCTGACCAAAAGATCTCCCCATCATTTTTACTGCTTGCTCCTTCCCTCCTCACACCTAGCTCCTTGTGCAGAGCTATTCCATTCCAATCAATCGTCTATTCATTGAACTTCTTGAAACTTAGCACTTCAGAGGTAAGTGGATGAAACACTGCATGAATATACAGCCTCATGCTATATAATTAAAAACTAATCCTTATTTTATGATGAATAACCTTTGGACAATAGTGTATCTTAAACAGATTTTTCCTCAAAAAGCATTTTATCAAAAAAAAATCCACTTTAAATTAAAAAATCCAGCTTAAAGTTTAAAAAATCCAATTGGTTGATTTAAAAAAATAATTGATTTTTATCCAACGTGACTGGACCTAACAACACCTGCCATACTATCTCAGGTTCATTCACTTGTTCATTTTCCAGTTTTTTTGCCATCAAGTCACAGCTGACTTATAGCGCCCCCATAGGGCTTTCAAGGCAAGAGAGATTGGGAGCTGGTTTGCTACTGCCTGCCTCCGCGTCACAATCCTGGTGTTCCTTGGAGGTCTCCCATCCAAATACTTGCCAGGGTGGAGGCTGAGAGTGTACGAATGGCCCAAGGTCACTCAGCAGGCTGCCATGGTGCGAGTGGGGATCCTAACCTGGGTTTCCCAGGACTTAGTCCGACACCTTAACCACTACACCATGTTGGCTCTCTCCAATGTTATATATGCCATCAAATGTCAGCAATGGCTTTCCGCTCTCTACTTCGGACAAACAGGTCAGTCCCTATGCAAAAGAATAAGTGGACATAAATATGGCATTAAAAACCGCAACACTCAAAAACCAGTAGAAGAACGTTTTAATCTTCCAGGTCATTCCATTGCTGACCTAAGAGTGACAGTCCTCAAACGGAGAAATTTCAAAGGGAAATTACAGGCAAGATTGCTGAACTCAGTTAATTCACAAGTTCAGAGCAATGGACCCCCCCCAGGGCTGAATAGGGACATAGGATTTTTATCTCACTACAGATGCTCATTTTCTGTCCCCAAGCATTTCCCCTCTGCTCTAATCAAGCTGATTACAATACACATTGTACCTCTGCATCCTTTACAAGCATTCTTTACAACACCCTCCCATCTTCTGACTAGGTTAAAAGGACTCAGATCTCCACTTCTACTGTGTCTGACGAAGGGAGCTTTCATTCTTGAAAGCCTATATTCCGAAACTGGTTACTCTCTAAGGTGCTACTGGACTAAAATCTAAGAGTAACTGCTAGTTTTTCTTTAAAAATGTAAGAAATTATTACAACTTTTAGCTATGTTAGGGAAGGTCTGTACACATGCGGAAAAATCACTGAACGGTTCTTGTCTTTGGCTAGCCTACAATTTCAATACACTTTAAAAAAAGGAAGCTCACAAATAGAAACACCCCACCATTTTAAAAGTCACAGGCTTCCCCCCTTCTCTTAAGGCAGTTGAACTAAATAGGAGGCATGCCAGCTCTTTTAAATGTATACCCAAAAACTGAGATGCCTGTGACTATCAGGCACCTGATAGGAGAAGCTCTGCTAGGCTGCTAAGTGATGCCCCCCAACTGCTACATGGGAAGGGAGCAAGCAGCCCTCCCTTCTGCCCTTGCTAATAACACCAGCATGAAATGACAAAGGAAAGTTATCACTGACAAAAAGGTGTTCTACTCTATATGACCACAGCCAATTGTCTGGTACTCCAACCCTACTATCCTATCCAGAAGCTATGCATACTCACCCTGTTCTGCAGCATAAAATGCAGTATGGGCAGGGATGCCCTGCAAAAATATCAGGCATTTTGATATGGCCTCTCCCATTTGTGCCCCCAAACGGGTCACCATGCCTAATTACAAATCTCCAAAGTATGGCAAAGCTGTGCCTTCTTTTAGCAACATGTACACATATGCCTCTGCTCATGAACAGTGAGGTACTACCATCAAAGTAGTACACTGGGCCATGGAAGAAGTACGGAAAGTACTTGGAACCCAATTTAGAAAACCCACTTTACAAAGCAGGACGTCCTGAAGGTCAGGGTCCTCATCAGAAGGGTCAGGGATAGGGACTGTGCTGGATGAAGGATCCTGTCAAGGACACAGCAGGCTCACCAAGTAGGTTGAAGTCTGTCCCACAGTACATACATTACCTAAACAGGCTGCTGGAGAATTTAAAAGGAGTTCAGGAGAGCAGAGTTCAGGAGATGACGGCTGCTCACGTCTCACATTGACAGGGAACAAGCCTATTGTTTGTGGAAAGGATTTAACAGTATAGAACCGTGAACAACTTAGAGGAGCAGAGCAACCCTGCTGTGTACATCACAGCAGATTTTTTAGAAGCTACAAAGGAGCAATTCCCTCAGTGGCCCCTGTTCGGTTCAAGCAGGAGTGTTAGCCTCACAAAAGGGCACAGCATCCACTACTTCAAAGACAAACTTTGCCAACAGGGAAGGTAATGGATACTCTTTGCCTGTTGACATGGGGGGAAGGTTCCCCCCCCCACTCCCTCGACATTACATCTACCTTTATCAAACAGGCTAGCCATTAAAAATAAAGAGTGAACACACATTGCTTTTTAAGAAGAAAAAAATCCCCAGATTTGCAATGCCAGGAGCATTGCTATGTGGTTTTATAGAATGATTTGCATCTCAAACACAAGCAAGTGCTTATGTGTTTCAACACGCAAGTTTCAAAAAGCAGCAGCAAAAGGAAGAAGCCACTGAGGCAGCGATTCCCCCGCGCTGCACAAGGTAAAGCACTGATGTTCGTAACAAATGCAAGAGTCTCTCTCTACAGAGGGTCTTTTTATTTCCCCGCAGGGTTAATCCAGTTCTCTCATCCATGGCTCCTTCCTCTCTGCACAGTCAGGAATTGCCCAGCCAGAACAGTTTGCAGTAAATAGCCCCGTGTGCGAGACAATCTACTCTCTTTATTTGAGGCACAAGGCAAAACACAGAGTATTATGGACTTTCACATTCACAGGAGCTGCATGTGTTCACAGACAAGATGGAGAGCAGACCGCTAGGTGTTTGGGAGGCTGAGACACAATTGCATTTATTGTGCTATGGGCAGGCGAGAAGGCATTATTACAAACCACACTCCGCAAGCAGAGGACTCTCTAGTAAGGTTCATGCAACCAAGAGTTGTGGGGAAAGTTAGTAGAATCTAGGCTGATGCCTTTTCAACATCAGCCCCTGTTTCTCCCCCTCCCCCAAATCTTTTGCCTGGTCTGGCACTCTGTGACATCAAGGCAGCTCTGCCAGCTAAGACCCAAGGCATTGAACCATCACAGAAGGCCTTAGCAGTTCACTGTTTATACATACACACACACATATATATATATTTGCCCTTTCAGAGACTCTTGGGATTTTGTTTGTTTCTTTGAGAAGCCAGTAATGAGGACACGAATAGCAAGAGTTAAGTTTTGAGATACATTAATATTTTCCAGGTAATAGACAGCCACATAATAAGAATGAGTTTACACAGTGATTTAAGATTTGGATTGTGTGTCATTAAAACAGTGGTACTTCATTATGTCTAACACATGGATTCCTGTGGACATTAAGCTATCCAGCGAGAATACATATTGAGCTGAGAAGGCATTAGATTTACAACAGACAGCGATCTACCAACTTTACATTAGCGAATATAATGGTGTGGGGAGAGAACAGAGGCAGCTGAAGAATATTTTTGGATCAGTAATCATAAGCCTGCTCTTATTCCCCACGGCTGGCTCAACACATTACCCTGCACACCTTATGGAAGCTGATCCTACTGGCTAAGCAGCTGAGGCTTGTCCTGCAATTGGTAAGGATCAAGCTTTACAAGTGACATGCGACAGAATTCAAATCCAGATCCTACTGATTTTTAATTCACAAGAGTTTTTTTTTTAATTGTACACAGTCTTTCAACATGAGGTTCTAAATAGGATACCACCTTACACAAAATTTAAAGCAAAAAACTAGAAGGAAAAAATCTGGTTTCCTAAACTGAACCCAACCTGTGAGTTTTCCAAGAAGATCATACTGAACTAGGTTTGGGGAAAATTACAGCAAACTGAAGGAAATGCAGAAGCAGGGCACCCAGAGGATGGTGTCATGTGGATGGTTCTGGAAACAGTGCTGCTATAAGGAATACAAGATGGAGCAAAATCTCTGTGTGGAAACAGCCTAAGTCATCAGAAAATGATGTTTATTTGCACACTTTAGCTGTTGCCCTGTCCCTTTTTTGGGTGTTAACAGTGTCCTCCAACACCTAAGTGGGAATAACACAGTGAAAAGTATGAAATGCTCTCATGCTGTGAGAAATGAGGACCAGAGAAGCACTTAAGACACAGCATAGAGGGGAGAAGGGCCTGAAAAGAAATTTACGCACTCAAGACCGAACTCTGACTTCTTCACTCCCCCAACTCACACAAGGAGAACAGGAGCTTTGAGAGAAAGCTTCTCATGCATTAACAAGAGCAAGCTGTTGCCCTCTTTGTAATCTCTATTAATATCCAGTCCAGGCTCTGGAACGTGCTTAGAAATTTGTGGGTTGGACTTTTTACTCTCCATTAACTTTAATCTTGAGCTGAAGTTTTAGAAGATGGTGCTGTGGTTAAACTAAATCTGATCCCTTTGTTTCAATATTTATATATGAGAGGATGCTTTTATTTATTTATTTAGTTTTAATCAGTGTACCTATAGTTTAATTAAGACTTAAAACTTTAATTAAAGTGTATTAAGTTAATAAGTTAATAAACAGTGTACCTACCTATATAGTTTAAGTTTAAGAAATTTGGCTCTCAAAAGAAATCTCAATCATTGTACTGTTGATATTTGGCTCTGTTGACTAATGAGTTTGCCAACCACTGTGCTAGTCAGTCAGTTAAGACCCCATTTTTCCATTCAATACCTGCAGATTTTATCACCAAAGCTCAACAAGCAAACACAAGCCAGGAAACACACTGGCAGATGCCATTATGCCCCAAAGTGCAATGCTGGGAATTGCTCCCTTGATGAAGGATATCATATAGAAAGGAGATCGAGACTAACAAATATACTCTTTCCACAAGTCCCCTAAAATCCAGCCTGCTGGTCAGTGGAAAGTAACAGTGTTTTTACCTGTTGCCAACAGGTAGAGCCCAGCCCACAAAACTTGGTCAAAACAACCAGCTGTATTTATTTACTTCATTTATACCCTTCGTTTTTCCACAACAGGGACCCACAGCGGCTTACATTGTTGTCTTCTCCTCCATTTTCTTCCAACAACCCTGTAAGGTAGGTTAGGCTGGGAGTGCATCACTGCCACTATACCGCACTGACTCTCCATATTGGTGACTCTTAGAATGGTGGGGAAAATGCATACAGCTCAAGTCCTCTAGGTACGTTAAGCAAAAGAACAAGTTACATTAGGAGGGACAACAGACCTAGAAGTTAAAAGAAATATCCAGTAACAAATTTTGTTACAGTGGACTGCGCCTTCTGCCTCTTGCCAATAACCATTTGATGTTGGCTGGTTCCACACGGGGGCGGAAAAGCCACCCCCACTATGCAACCAGCAGCAAGAGGGATGGAGGTGTGCAGAGATGGCATCCACATACCTTGCCCATGCACTACTCCCTGTTGGTGCCAACACTCCCACACCTTTCTTGTTTGGAGCACTTATATGCCAATAAAGGCTTGTGTTGTTGCTTGGCGCATCAGTTGATGAGAATCTTGCTGTGGGCCCTGCAGCTCAGCAATCTCCCCTTCTCCTCAGAAGCTCAGCTGTTGAACAAAAGCCTCATAAAGGGGCTTTGGGGGGGGGTGCTGGAGCTTACCACACCTCCTCAGATTGGTTATAGGCAAAGCTTTCATGCAGAGGTTCTGCCTGCAGCGGGGGAGGGGGAGAGGGCATTTCCCTTTTAAGACGGAGCAAAGGATGGTTTTACTTTGCTTTAACATCCCACTGTCAACGAGCATGCATCCTTGTGTAAGCTCCTCAGTAAGGCATGGGCATGCTGTGCTCTACCCAGGTAAAAATCCCTGTGTGAAAGCAGCCACAATTATATTTTGCAAGTTCTAAAAGTATTTCATTTCAATTTGTTTCTGGGCCCAACTCAAGGGTTTACTTTTGACTTTTCAAAAGCTCTGAACGGCCTGTTCCAGGGAACCTCAAAGAATGCCTTCCCCCTACCAGCTTATTTGCATACTAGGATCTTCCATGGAAACACCTCACTGGGCTGCCATCAAAGGTGTGGTGGGCAACAAAGCCTTTTAATCTGGACTCTTTACTCCTTGCCTAAGGAGACTCACTCAGCGTCTTTGTTTTTAGACAGCTGGTCAGAACTATCTTCTTTAGAAGATGCTGGCAGTGCTTCATTTATAGCCCGCCCCCACCTGTTTATATTGCACTTCAGATACTGTTTAAATGGATTGCTGTTTTTCAGGACTGTTTGGCCAAAACTCTCAATTTTATATGTGTGTGTACACACACACACTTTACACCCATATACGTCACGTTTTATTTTTGTTATTTTTTACAATTATGACAGGATACTAAACACCAACTGTCCGTTCTTATGGTTGTGTTGGTGCTGATTTCTGAAGGAGAATGGTAGAAAGATACCTCTTCCAATTACAAGGCACTAAGAATCTCTTGGAATTCTACCTCACAGGGTTGCCTTCGGTACAGGTTATAATCCTAGATTTGAACAGCTTTCCTGACTGCAAGCTGTCTGGATAATTACTAGGCTGTCTGAGTGTTACTATTGAACTCTGTCCCTTTTCATCTCACAGGCTGACCACTGTTATGAGCCCAACTACTAATAATATATTAACACACACATTTAATATACAGTAATATGTTTGCATTTAAACTACATTGCACTCTGCACCCTTAAGTGTAGAAAAGCACTGAGAACTGAGCCAACATCACACCGGAAATTAGGCTATTATGCTCATGAAGGCCACAGAGAAGGACAGCGAAAGCCATTTAGTAACTCACACAAATAAAATTACTTCATTTTTGAATGGCAACTGGGTAACGTGGGAGGGTCTCCATCAAACGCCCCAGAGCCAATGACACCAAGCGAACAAACTGCACTTCAACCACCAGACAGACTAATGAAATACTTGCTCTGCGGCCTGTATTCAATCTATGCTGGATGAATCCTAAAGCTCTTGAGAAGTAACAAAGACAGCTAAACAAGAGCTAAGGTCCAACAGACAAGCCAGTGCAAAATGTTTAGCTTTGAAGGGAAGGGGTACCTGGTGGCTCAGAAGCCAAACTCAGATTTAGGCTCAGCACCTAAATCTATTTTATATGGTCCTTGGTGGCCTTCCTCAATCATGATATGGTGTAAAGTTGGCCCAAAGCTTGGTTCAAAAGTCTATTTTTAAAAGTTTAAGGTTGGTAAATATTTGACATTTTGGTGAACATTTAACATTTTAAATGTCCTTCTGAGGATTTTGAAACTAACAGCCCAGCTATATTCAAAGATACATGCTACAAAGCTGTGAAGCTCCTGCTGTTAGATAGTACCAATTCCCATTGTAGATGTAGTATTCAAAAAAAAATTCAACAAATCTGTTTTGAGCAGTCACGGAAGAGGAATTCTAGGTTGAACTCCCAACTTGGTCAGAGAGAGCATCCACAAGTCAAGAGACCAATAACCTACTTTCCAAAAGTATATACGGTAGTTGAAAAAAAAAGGCAACTATTATGATGCACAAAGGTCTAAAGCAACAGATCCCCAAGAAACCAAATAACCTCCATTGGTCATATGCACCAACATCCACCAAATCAGAAGAAGGTTATTGAACAACAGCAGACTCCTAAAATGAAGGTATCGATGAAAAAAGTAAGCCTCCCTTATCATTAACTTGCAAGTTTTGGACATCTTCTGGGTATCATATAATGTTGAAGTGTTTAAGTTGTAAGTTCCAACGTCATCTAACCAAACTCAAAGTTAATTGGAGACCAGATACAAGCTCAGCTAATGTAAGGCTCACTCCACTAATGTGACCTAACTTTGAGCATCATGGACAGCCTGCTGTTTGTCTTCTTTAACAGGGAGGCACCATAATTCTCTGGTTCATCTTCCTTGCTTCAGTCTCCAGTGTGCGTGGAATGACTTCTTTGCCTTACACCCTGGAGAACCACTGCCAGTCAAAGTAGTAATAGCGAGCTAGAGGGACCCATGGTCCGACTTGGTATAAGGCAGTTCATATTGGGCACGCAATATTATTGCCCAAGATAAATACGCTGGGAACATGCTATAACCTTGCACAGCCACTATCAATTTCACTTAAAGATAAATGCTCGGACGAGGAAGTTACCCAGTGAGCTATACCCTGCCTTTTGTGCATTGTTTAAAAGGGGTTACCCCCACCATTAATCCACAACAAGCTATGACTACATTTTTTTACCCTGACCGAGCCATGAAATTTGCCACCCTTTCCCCCATGGCTGACACCAGGACATGGTTGTCTGGATGGCTATGCTTTTTAATTAAAACACCACTGAAAAGACCTTTCTCTTTTTCTCCTTCCTCCCCCGCTTCACCAATAGAATGAAGAATCTGCCTATAATTAAAGCAAGAATTGTTAAGTGCTGGCAGTAAAAGTTTACAGCCCTGCTTGACAGTCACAAAGATAAGCTAGTTCTTTAAAAAAAAAAAAATCCCAGGATGCTTTGCTTCTACCTGTGCTTTCCCACGTAGCCTAACAATGGGGTTATATCTCTCGGCATCATGAAATCAATCTCAGATTAGGTAATGAAATATGCACCAGCCTTTTTCCCCCCCAGAACCCTTTTGACAAATCACACACAATCCTAAATCTTCATAAATCACGATTAAAGACAAGTGTATCATCACCGACGCATATATCTTCCCGTGCCTGACCCAGAGACTAATGAGAAAGGGCCTCGACTATCTCGTCTGATTAATTAATTCAAAATGTCTGCTGTTATTCAAATGTGAGGCTGGTATTATTTGAATAACACTTGACAGCGGTGCCTGAAGATATCATTTCTGATTTGTGAAGCTGCTGCAGCATAACTGATGATAGTTTATGAAAATGTTCCATCGGAGCTGCTTTTCTTGGCGCAACTGTGAAAGATTTTTCAGGAGAGAATCCTCTTCACCATCACTACCCCCACCCTTGCTTCTTCCATCAGCACAAGCTGCTAACGTTGTCAAACACTTGCAAAATCTATAATATCGAGAGGGCTTTTTTATCCTCCTTAACTCAATTATTAGCTTTTTGGTTCTGCCACATACTATTTATACTTTCCTACACTGTATATTTTCTATTTGAGTAACAGCTGAGGGCGTTATGAGTAACTTCTTTGCATGCAGCTGACCCCAAAGAAGTACAAGAGGGGCTCACTCTTGCACAGACAAAGAGAAACCTGACAAATCCAAGTGCAGCCTGTGTTTACCCACTGGGTTTATAAACAAATACTGTTCCTGTTTCAAAGACAGGCCCAGCAGAAGCGAGGCAAGAAGCAGCCGTCAGCCCTCCATCATGACAGGATCCTGCTCAGCTGAGAATCTCCTTCTCATGGAATGTTTATACTGAATTTAAATATCTGAATTGGGGAGGTTTTATTCCCCCAAACCAGTTTGGGAGCCAATTTTAGCTGAACACCAGGATTAAAAATAATAATAATATATGTCTTTTACCCAGCTGAACCACTATCTTTAAGCAGCTCAAAGTACTTTATACTGCTATTCTCTTATTACTATTTTTATATACTATCATTAACATGCCTGGTGTTTACAGCAAAAGCAAAAAGAAAATATCTGAAGTCTGACAGTAGGAGAGAGAAGAAATGAGAGAAGCAAGGGTAAGTTGGGATGAACAGAGCAAGTTACACATTTACATTTCACTAAATTAGGGAAGTGGCTGCATGATCGGTGTTAAGTACATACAAGAATCCTAAATTTTGGCACTTCCCAAAACACAATAAGAGCCCTGTGGCGCAGAGTGGTAAAGCTGCAGTACTGCAGTCCAAACTCTGTTCACGACCTGAGTTCGATCCCGACGGAAGTTGGTTTCAGGTAGCTGGCTCAAGGTTGACTCAGCCTTCCATCCTTCCGAGGTCAGTCAAATGAGTACCCAGCTTGCTGGGGGTAAAGGGAAGATGACTGGGGAAGGCACTGGCAAACCACCCCATAAACAAAGTCTGCCTAGAAAACGTCGGGATGTGACGTCACCCCATGGGTCAGGAATGACCCGGTGCTTGCACAGGGGACCTTTACCTTTTAAAACACAATACTTAATGTGTCCGTGTGGTATAGTGGCTAGAGTGTCAAACTGTGAGCTGTGAGACCCAGTTTCAAATCTCCATGGTACTATGAAGCTCATTGAGTGACCTTGAGTTAGTCACGCTCTTAGCCTAACCTACTTCACAGGATAGGATAAAGAAGGGAAGAGAACCATGTACACAGCCCTAACTTCCTTGGAGGAAGGGTGGGATAAAAATGTACCAGACAGGGAGAGAAGGAAAGAGAACTCTCAAGTGATAGCTGGCTCTCATGCACCTTTTTTCTTTCACCATGTGGAGTGCATATTACTGTTATTAGCTTCATTTATGGTCTACCTTTCTCACTGGGACTCAAGGTAGATTACAAGTAAGGTTTAGAACTATTCACTCAATTAGCAAGCAAGTTACAAAGTCAGTGCTATATTCACTGACACATAGCAATCGCCATTAACTATCCAATGACATGAGATTTTCTTGTTACCTACAGTTTATCACATAGGATACTATCCAGGGCTTCAAGGAAAGGAGAAGTATTTGATACTCTTACTATTCTGGTTACTAGTCACCACCTGCACACTTCCCTCTTGCCTGTGGCATTGAACAAGCACCAGAATGAGCATCAGGTCCAAACCACATGCGTTCTGAAAGTTCTTTGTTTGATGCTCCCAATGATTTTTAAAGAACTAATTACCAGGCACACAGGGGCCCAATTCACATGTTAGCATATCTCTGCAGGGCAAATACGCAGCTCCTCAAGGCTGCTTCAGGTCAGGAAATCAGCAGGGAAGAGGCTTAAGCCCTTCTTTCCCTAATGCTGTATTCTCAACCCAGACCTCCCCTGCCCTTGAAAAATGAAGCTTTTTAAAAAATCCCAGGAGTGGGAACTCTGGACAAAGTACACATACTTGGTTTGACCCCTGGTGTAGTTTCACAGCTAGAGTGTTCAACTTGGACTAGTGTTCGAATCTCTGCTTAGCTATGAAGCTCACTGCATGACTTTCAACAAGCCATCCTTCTCCTTATCGTATTGCAAGGATAAAAATTAGATCTCACAAACATAACGCCATTCTGAGCTCTTGCACAAGGAGCAGGACACAAATAAATGGAATGGGATGGGAAAGATGGGGGAAAGGCCATCCAGTCTAGAGTGCCTTCTAGACACCCCCCCCCAATGACTGTTCCTCCTTGGCTTCCTTCTGTGGAAGCCTCCAGACAAATTAATATACCAACTTCAGTTATTCATACCACACCTAGCAGTGTTAACTACAGACCAGCTTCCCACGGCTTAGAAAGTATGTTTTCTTCTCCCACTGCCATGTTCACATGTAAGACAGCAACAGCCAAGTTTCAGATCTAAAAGGCTAAGAATCACATCTGTTAAGACAGCGGTCCCCAACATGGTGCCCATGGGAACCAAGGCACCCACTGGCACCTTTCCTGGCACCCACAAGTGTTTTTAGAAAGTAGGTCGGGCCAGATGGGCAGGGCCGGTGCCAGTCATTTTTGCGCCCTAGGCAAGGCTAACTACTTGTGCCCCCCGATTGCTAACCAATTTTCAAAAACAGATGTCTTGTAGAAAAATAAAAGCACAAAACCTTTTATAAGACATTATAATTAATTATATTCCATAGCACTGTAGTGGTACTTCTCTTAAAATTAAATATATAAATTGTTAGTTGCATTTTTTTCAAGAAACGAATCGGTTTAAAACTGTGCCCCTTAGGCCAGTCCTGCGCCGGTGCGCCCCTCTGAGGCCTGCGCCCCAGGTGACCGCCTAGTTCGCCTAATGGTAGCACCAGCCCTGCAGATGGGACACTCGCCTAGCAGACATTCTGACTGGCCATTGGAGATCTGATTGGCTGGGCAGATTAAAATAGCAGTTGCCACCAGAGTTTGTTTTATTCTGCCTCACTCCTCTTTCCCAGTTTATTTTTAAATTATTATTATCACTTTTCTCTTCCGCACGTATGTGTGGCTCTGCTTCCTGAGGTTGTCATTTTTTGGTTGGATCCACCTCCTGCAGTAGCCATTTTGTGGTTGCGCCCACCACCCTGAGTCAGAATTACAAAAAAATTACAAAAGGTTGGAAGCCCGCCTTAAGGTAACATCCTATCTCATGGGTTTAGAAATCAAACCCTTTTGAGAAGGCCACCAGCCCACGTTCAGAAAAATAAAAGGCTATGTACAGTAGGCAACTGACAGGGCCACTCCTTCAGCCTACTCTTGAACCAGCTGGTCAAAGAAACCTGCCTCTTATAAGCCATAGTCTGGCAAAGTATGGCATGCAAGCCATCTCTAAAAAGAGAGAGAGAGAGAGAAAGCTCCTGCCACCAATACAGGCTATTATGGGTAACTAACAGCATGTCAGAAAGAGACAGCATATCAAGCATGATGTTCCAAGGGGCAAAGCAACACGATTCAGGTAACACACCAAGCCATTCAAAAGATTCTAGTAGGCTTAGAAACAAATCAATGCAATAACCTTGATGTGGCAGGAAACAACGTGCCTTGTCCTGGTGCAACACTGCTTCACAACGCAGCAACTCTAGGCAGAGTAAATTCACTTTACATGGCCATGCCTAAACCAGGCCTGAACAGAGCAGAGGCAATTCCAGGTGAAGAGAAGAAGAAGTCGTCAAGTTGCAACTGACTCATGGCAACCCCATCCACGGGGCATTCTAGGCAAGAGAGGAGCAGATGTGGCTTTGCCACTGCCTTCCTCTTCATAGCAACCTGTCTTCCTTGATAGTCTCCCATCCACATACTGACCATGGCCAACCCTGCTTAGCTCCCAAACCTGGACAAGCCTGGTCTAAGCTGGGCTATTTGGGCTGCTAGGGTGAAGAGAGGAAGGGGGAACACTACACACAGCTCCGCCTACATCAGAATGACTAGGAAGACAGCTACATACCTCCTTACAACAGTACAATGACAAAGCTAAATACCAAGTGAATGTAATGGTTAGAGTGCTTGACTAGGGCTAGAGATACACGGGTTTTAATTCCTACTCAAGCCACAAAGATGAGTTGGGGTCAGTCACATTAGGCCTAACCTACCTCACAGGGCTGGTGAGAATTCCACGAAAACTAAAAACTGCCGGCCATCTTCTCAAGTGCCATCACCACTTCCCCTCCCATTTGTCAAGGTAATAAAAATTACGGGATTTAGGAGAGAAACTTTCAGGTCTCCTAGCAACCACTTGCGACTCCTTAGGGAGGCCCATATCACCCTTTGAGAACAAGGACTTGCTTTCAAGGCAACACGAAGTACTTATTTAGCCTTAGTGTAACAGGGTTCTTAATTGTAATACTTCCTTCCCTTTGTCTCATTATAATATAAAGATAATCACACCTTGGGGGGTTTGGTTCCTTACGCTTTGTACTGCCAAGTGTGCGTGGCCAGTTAAACATTTTGTTTTATTACTTTAAAAAATATGTCACTTGCCACCACTCATAACAGTTTTAAAATTGCAATATCCTCCAGAAGCACAGCTACAGCGCTGAAAAATAAATACCCCAAAAAGAAAGAGGAATAGATGTGAAAGGTGCGGTCTAAGATGAATCTAAATCAATCATTATGACAGAAGTAGCACTTATTTGAGAGTCAGAAGTGAACAAAATATTCGGTGTCAGCAAAACGGCTCCTGTCAAAACGTGCTCTTTAGAATTTCACTACAATGTGGTGAGACAAATGTCCTCTGTAACTCTGTAGTGAGAAGAATGTTCTAAATCTTCCTAATGCAAACCTCCTATTTTTCAGGCCAAAGAATGCTGTGAACTGTTCCATGCTCCGATGTTCTACATTAGTGGAATCAACACTGCACATCTTCCACCACCCTCCCACAACTGCAACGCAACACCACTCCCCCCCCACATAGTAAATGACATTGCTGAATTGCACACCTAAGAGGAAGAACATGGAAGAAAGACACATCAAACGACTTATTCTTCCCACCATCCCCAGTTCATTTTGCGGAGTATTAATCCTTATAAAGGTGTTGGGGACGTCAGCATGAAACAGTGTGCTTATGAACAGCCCCGTTTGGCAAAGAACAGGGCCAGGGTCCTTAACACTGCACAAATTAGCTTTACAATAACATACCCCACCAAAAAAAAATTAACAATTTAATTTTTTTGGGAATCAGGCTCCATGAGTTGAAGGAAAATGCAAGCTTTGAAGCCACATCGGAGTCTTCATGGTCAACAAAGAAAGATGGCTAAGTCTTACTTTCAAACATAGGTATTTCTTGGACATTTTCAACTGCAATGGCAGGAGTCATATTTCAGAAACACACATGCATCAGCCTGCAAAGGTTACAGAACACTATGAAGCCCAAAGGCTGCAACAAATTGCAACCTTCTGCTTCCTATCATAGCACATTTGACAGAAGTGCCAACATGCTTTGCTGCTGGAACACAACCTAAAGCAAGTAGCCATACAGTTGGAAGAGAGCTAGATGCCTTTCCATTCTGGCAGATGAACAGTTCTGTGAGACTCAAAGGTTTACATACAAGAACAAAATATGATTCCACTGACATTTTTCTTATTCTCAGCAAAAAATAAACCCAGACATAAGTGAAACTAAATAAGCCAAATTATATTTATATGTACACACACATACCCATACACACTCACACACATATAAAATCTACAGCACAAAGAGAAAAATCACATCTATGCATTGGGATTTGCTTCTAAGTAAAGCACAAGTAGGATTGAGATATATATGCAAGACTTGTACTCTTCTGTGACCATCTCAAAGTAAAAATGGTATAAGCAAAAAGCACATATTGTATGTCAGGGCAAGAAACCAAGACCCAAGAACAATAAGGCGACGTAGCCACCCCTTTTCTTCTTTCCCCTTCTACAGAATTTCAACAACCTTCTTTGCCTTTGGTCTCTGATAGCAATGCTCCCCCAAATCCAAGACTATTCACACAATTTCTTTCCTCCTCATCCTCTCTTTCTACTTCAGAACAGATTTATTTACTTCACTGATACCCTGCCTTTGTCCCCAATGACAACCCAAAGTTGCTTCCATCATTCTCTTCTCCATTTTAGCCACACGAGGTAGGCTAGGATAAGAGTGTGCGACTGGCCCAAGGTCACCCAGAAAGCTTCCATGGAAGAGAGAAGATTCAAATCTGGTCTCCCAGATCCTAGTCTACTATGACATTCTAAACACTACACAACACTGCCTATCCAAGCAGATCCCGCACTTAAAGTTCAGAATTCACGACTAAACTCAGTAGTCACAACTGCATGAACATACTGAAGTCCTACAACACTTATCACCAAAAATGGGGATATATCTTATCAAGAGTTTCAACATGGTTGTGTAAATCTTCAATTTTACCATATTGGCACTGTTGCATGATCTGTTTAATCAGCTTCAAGACACACTCCGGAGACAGAAGTAATGTAATGAAGATCCATTATATTGAAATAAGCTTTAATAAGAGAATGGACAACCCAATGAAAGACTGTCCCCCTTATTATAAAGATATTAAGACACATTTCTGCCCTGAACTGGATGGCCCAGGCTAGCCTGATCTCATCAGATCTCAGAAGCTAAACAGGTTAGTATTTGGATGGGAGACCACCAAGGAATACCAGGGTTGCTGTGCAGAGGAAGGCACTGGCAAACCCCCTCTGTTAGTCTCTTGCCATGAAAACCCCAAAAAGGGGTCGCCATTAAGTCGGCTGCAACTTGACAGCACTTTACACACACACACATTTCTAAGTTCTTACATTGTTTGGAAGTCAGCTCACTCTCATTCCTACTAGAATGTCTCCAGCACAGGATTGGTTATGTTCGCCTCAGCTTGGATTCACCTGGGCCCCATCTTCTTCTTCTTCCTTTATTGA
This sequence comes from Euleptes europaea, assembly GCF_029931775.1. Lineage (NCBI taxonomy): Eukaryota > Metazoa > Chordata > Lepidosauria > Squamata > Sphaerodactylidae > Euleptes > Euleptes europaea. The sequence goes on along the minus strand of NC_079325.1, from coordinate 40,095,090 downwards.
ATTCTCACTCCCTGTGAATACTATGATCAAGACTTGCTTCCATGGTCACTTGATTGGGTCTGGGGCAATGGGATTTTTCCTGAGGACCCGTTAGTGCCATTTGGTTCTCCCTTTTTCTCTTACACTCTCATCTTCCAACAAATTTCTCAAAAACTGGCTAGATGGACATTTGCAAAGTGACTTTAATATTTTGTGTTTTCCTTACCATCATGGAGACAACGAAAGCTTATTTTACCAATCTTTAGGACTGTGAAATGCACTAACAAGAAAAAAAAATGACAAAGTTATAGTAGGGCTATGTGTCTCTTTTCAAACCTGTGTTATATTTATGGCAGTACTGCTAAGTTCTACCTGGTTCCTAGATTTCACCGTTCTTGCATTCTGCAAACTGCTATCTATTCACTCATGGCACATTTTTTATTTATTTCTAGAGACAACCTTCCCCTCTAGTAAAAACCTGAAGGAGTAGCTGGGTGTCATCAGTTTAAGATTATCAGTGTGTTTTTAGATGGGTTTTAAACATGTATATTATATTTCTGTAATTACATGATGTTAGCTGCCCTGAGCCCAGCTTTCTGGGGGAGGGCAGGGAACAAATAAACTATTATTGTTATTATTATTCCAAAAAGTTGAGATATGACTGAGTGTCAGCGAGGGCATCCAGTCAAGCCCCGGATAGGCAGGCTCCGTGTTGCTTCTCCCCCCCCCCCACATGCCCTTTGTTTCACCCGCTCTACATCTGCGTTTCAATAGAGTTCTGCTGTGGAGCCTCTGGGGCCGCGGAACAATGCCTGAGAGCCGAGAGATCGCCCTGTCATTTACTAGTCAATTTCACAAGTATGTGTCTAATGGGTAATCGCTGGCAAACACCTCCTTATTGTAAACTTGTATCCTTCCCATCCAAGACAGCTCCGCTGCACCCCAGCCTTTTGTGTTCTGACATTACTGTAATCAATCCTATTGTATGTCCCCTATAAAGACAACCAGTATTTCCCCCATCTGTATTCTGACCTTAAGTTTGTATAGACCTACTGAACCCGTTTGCTTTTGTAATAAAACTTTAAACTCTCTGCAACGTCTGGAGTGAAGTTTACTATTGCTGAAATGCAACGAGGTACTGAAGTCTGACACTGAGGAGGACTGGCACAGCCATGCCTAGGGGCCACAGACCAACATGGGTATACATGTGCCATAATGTTTTGATAACTTTGTTTCTAAAAGCTGCCCAAACGTAACCTTCAAAACTGCAGTTTTAACTCACTAGTTGGGAAAAACAGACAAATTTAAAGATTTGTTGCAAGAGCAGCTTCAAAGGGTACCTGTCACCAGCTCAGTGCATGGGGAATTCCACCCTGCCCTGTTCCCCTTTATATTGCTCTTGCAAAAAAATCCAATCTCAACGTTTTAATGGGTGCGAGGGGGCTGTTAAAACAGTTTGGAAATTCTGTGGCAGAGGCTGGAGCAATACCAAAAGTTGGATGCATTTGCGAAGTATGCGTGCCTCTTTGTATTGAAGCCTCCTAAACACCCATGAACAAAGGACCCGAGTCAAACCTACAGTACGTGGGCTGACTGAAGCGAACAGTAAGGAATGACAGGGTTGATCCCCTGTAACTGGTGTTCTTTGCGCTGTCATGAATGAATCACTTGTTCTTCGATTAACCCAACATATAGGCCAGGATCCAAAGACCCAACTACTAGGTTCTATGCACTCAAGGGGCCTTTGGGCTAGTGTAGCTCAAATGACAACCACTTCTGGACAGTAACCAAGCTCTCAAAATGGAGGGGACTTCCAAAGCACATCACTATACATTATGGGGATGTACTGCTCAGAAAGAAAAAAAAACTCAGACCTACATTGGATAGAAACACCTAGAGTATGCCTTTGAATCCCATCCAGGGATAATGTAACGGATGTAAAATACTAAATGTTTCAACAATTAAATGAAGATTTGTTTGCCATTTAAATTTTATTTGTAAACATTCAAAAATGAGCAGGCAGATCTTGTGTTGATGCAAGCGTGTAGTCAGAGCCGGCTGAGTGGAGGGTTGACAAGGTCACCACCACTACTGCACCAGCAGGAGATTCTCCCACGTCCAGAAAACTTACCTGCCCAGCAGGAATGTTTGTCACCCCAGGGGGAAGAGTTGCATGAAGTAAGGCATAGAGACAAACACCTCTGCGGCTTCTAATAGACAGGAAAGTAGACCCCCACACTCCTCCTTTCTAGTGTAGGTTGGCCTTTCGATCATCGCACACATGTAGCCTTGAGGACGGAGCGTGCAAAATGGAGTAACGCCTGGAATCACTTCACAAAAGAAAGCAAACTTGTTAGCATTTAAATATTAGAATTGTAATAGTTTAATTGGTGGCTTTTTTTTACATGAAGTTTACGTCCCTAGCATTCGGGTTGGTACTACTGAGCCCACGTCAAGGCCCATGCCCTAGCAAAGACCCAGTGCCAAAATCTGGAACACCTTGCAAGGGTTACAAAGAGGAAAAGCAGTTTGTTTGCTCACATTTTTCACACAAGTAAGCAGAAACAGAAGTAAGAAAGCAGCAGCTACCACCATGCACTTCATCTTCTCCCTTTCAGCAGCAGTGGGGACTGGACCTACAAGGAGTGGGTAAGAAAAAGGGAAACAGCAAGGAGGTAGGGCCACTTGGGAGCAAGGACCTGCTAAATGCATCCTGCTCAAGAGCCCCCCCTCCCAAACCAGGAGCAGGTACTGATTCCATCTATAGTCTTTTATACAGGTAAGAGACTACACCCCTGGCAAACTCATCACAAAGCTCTTCTCCATATAGCATTGCAAAGCCCAAGATCAACTGAAAATTGTCCAAACCAATCTTCATGTTTAAGAACAGCAGCAATAAAGGGAAGAAATGGCCTCTAACCAATACCTTACATGTTAAATTTACATTTCTTCTAATATTTAAAAAACTGAATTCCCCCCCCCCCCCCACATTCAAATAAGCACCTAAACATGCTTAAGCGAGTAAGAAAGCACCTTTTTTTCCTCTGGGAAACAAAAACTATGTGTAATCACTGGCTCCCCCCAGAGATGACAACCTCGTTCTATGTTGTGCCTTAAGACATCCCATGCTTTTATCCTTTTACAAAATATGAACCAGCGATGAGCTTGACAATGCCAAGAGCCACGACAAAATGGATTATTAATGAGAACCTGATCTCCAGAACTCTATTAATTTATGTCTTCCTGTCGGATCCCAAAGATGTATCAGCCTTCTCACTCGGGGGGTGGGGGAGAGAACACCAAACATCATACTTTGTTTTAAAAGTTCTTTTCAGATGAAGAATTCATTATCCAAAGCAACTGTGTTATTTCCACACCTTGGAGGAGGCAGCAACTTCGTCATCAAACGATGGGGAGAGAGCCGCTTGACAAGGATGAGAATCTTGCAAAATACACTCTATTAACATCAGGGGAAAAAATATGCAGGAGGGAAAAGGTGACTTCTGACTCGTCTCCCATTTTAGCAGTACATCAGTTCAGCTTATTATCGTCCAAGTGAGGTACTGGAAGTCTGCATTCAGAAAGGCGGACTAAGAAACACCAACTTTTTTTCCAGAGAGTTAATTATACTAATTACAATGATGCCAAGTTGAAATGAACTCCGAGACAAGTAAACCTAGAATTCCTCTGTTAAGCTCAAAATGGCAAAACAGACATGATATAGTCTTCCAAGGCTTCACAAATTGGGGTGTTTTTTTTTTTTTTTTTGCAGAAGTCCTATCTATGCTTATCATAATATTTACGAAATAAAATAACAGAGGAAAAATGGCTATAATGTACTCTAAATGACCTCTGCTTTTGAAAAAGAATGAACACAGCCTTTTGCTTTTCAATCCCCCATCAAAGTGGAGTTAAAGGAGAGACAGCATTCCCTCGCTCACTGCCATTAATCATTGCTTTCTTCAAGCAAGTGCGTATTAATTTCTGTCATCCCAAACATCATTGAGTATTGTTGCAGTGCCGTTCACTCCTCATTCACCACCAGTTGTTACCAGTTTCCCTACACTGAGCAGAGACAGGGTGATTCGTGTGGATTTCAGTGTTAGAGGCCTTTATCCCTGGGGTGCTGACACCAATTAAGCCGTTTCAAGAAGAAATGGGAGCAGGCGCGCAAACCCTTCTATGTAACAAGAGCTCGCACCTTCCACTGGCAGGTTGCCATTTTCTAGAGCCTAGCACTTGTAGACGCACACTGCCACAGCCTTGTGGAATTACAGAGCATGTTGACACATTTAATTTTAGCAGCATCTTAGCTAATTTCTGAAGATCCAAGGCAGGAATTTGACAGGTTGGCAAAAAGAAGGGGAAAATTCCGCAATCACATTTTAAATGCACTGTGGACTGAACACAAGTTGGATAAACTTACTTATTGGGGAGGGGGGGATAGGACATTTATACACACAGACCCTGAATAGTCACAACAGCTTTTGCTCCACAAGCAATCAAGATTAAACCAGGCAACACAATGCCATAGTTTTAACAGGGGGTAATTGGGAATACATTAAAAATGCAAAAACAACAAGGGTCTCTTACAGTGATCAGGTCTATGAGCTTAGCATCTTAAACCGTCTAAGCTTCACATGCATCCATTTCCAGAGACCAAGAGCTGAACAGGCAGCACTACGGCCTAAGTTCCTGGACTCTGTCTTGAGCTCCAAATCTATGCATCTAATGAGCTGAATATTGTTTGTGCATCACTAAACAGTGTGTAAAGATTCATCAAACTTGCCAGCAATACTGCTGATTTTTCTTTTTTTCCAGACCGCTTTAGATCTAATCATTCTCCTTGTTTCAGACGTTTACATCTGCTTTTAAGTTTTTATGGTTGCCTTTTGGCAGGCAGCAAAGTGGAGCTGTCGATGCCGCTGCAGAATAATGCAAGGTTTGTTATGAATTAAATATTAGAAACCTTAACGCAGCGGCCAATAAGAATTATTTGCCTTATTAAAGCAGCAGAAGACGCTGATTAAATTTTCATTGCATTGCAGTCTTTTCCCCATTTCTGCTTTCAATTCATCATTCTAATGTATGAAAGGCTCGCCGAATAATGGCGTGGAGACTTAATTTCTGGAATGCAAATATGGCAACGAAAATGCCATAAATACCCTCCTAGAAAACATTAAACAGTCAGTTCTAATTAAGTGAATACTAACTAAGTAAATATTCTCTTAAAGGGGAAAAAATATAACTCAAGGTGTCAAGAATTCCAGGAAGGAAAGCAATGGGCAACACATTTTTAAAAATATTAAACGTCTTAACCTCCACCTGAATGTCAAGGAAGTCATGGAGAAGTTTTTAGTTATATGAACATAGGTTGAAAGAAGGAACAAACGCTGGAGAACTGATTAAATGTTAAGTGCATTTCTGCATGCACACACCATCTATGTGCAGCACTGCGCATTCATGCTTGGAATATACAGGGTATTTTTTTAAATTACAGCACTTTTTAAAAAATTACAGTTCACCAGAATATTAAAAACCAATAGTTTAGCAGTTTGGGTACAGTGTGCCATTACAACAACCTTTTATTTGGAAGGAATATTTAACAATGTGAAAAGGGTACTTCCCAAACGCACTAACTATATTTTTCATAGCCAGAAATGGCAGGGTGCAAGTCTTAGATAAAAACAGCCCCCTCCCAAAAAAGTGTCTAGTAATCACGTCCTACACTGAAGGTTGTTCACATTTCTATCTTAATGTGCATCAGGAAGAAAATGAACTTCAAGTATCCATTTCCCCCAGAGAAAATCCCTTCCCTGAAACTCTGCAACTAATGAAATGGGGATCTATAAATAGCAGCATCATTACCATGAGAGCACTTGCTTTGTACTAGGCTCTGCATCTGACCCTCTTTACACTAATAACTACCAGCCTTCAATATAATTCCTCCATAGGATGATCAATATTAGGACAGTTAAAATGTTATGTACATTTAAACAATAGAGGATATTTACTTACTTCTAGGTTAGCTAGAAGAAAGGAGGGAGGAAGAAGGCACAGTGAAAAATACCTACAATGCTACCTTGCATTCCCTTTCTTGGCTCATGCTTATTAAAAGAGTTCTTATTGTCTGAAGCAAGATAAGAGGGCTGCTATGTAACTTCTCTCTGATGTTCGAGATCTGCATGGGGAAGGCCTACATAATATACCTTGTGTTGACCTACCAAAATGGTTTCCAATGACCCTCATTAAAATAGTTACTGCTCTCCAGACATGATCCACTGAAGCATTTACTCCAGAATTCCTTCCTTTAAAAAGTGATAAATACAAATACAGGGACATTAGAATCCCCACCTTTCACAAACAACCTACTGTTCAGCTCAAAGATGAATATCATCAACTGCAACATATTCTGGGGGGGGGGGGGTTTAACGAATATTTAATGTTGTTGGTTATAAATTAAACCAATGCTAAAATAACCCTGCTCAAAGACTGAGGGAAGAAGATAGAGGGGGAAGACACAAATACCACCAGGAACTATTTATTAGGTGCCTATGGAATGCTCAAGCACTGTGTGTAATTTATTGATACTGAGATATTTATGTTGCCCTTCATTAAAGGTAAATATTCAGTTACATTTGCATCTCCCACATTCAAAGAGCTCAAATCGTTCTGCTAATTTCATCTCTCTTAAAATAAATATGATAAAACATTCCAGTGGGTGGATGAGTTTAAAGGCTTTTATTCTCAGTGACAAAATTATTGATGACAACACATCATAAATGGCACTTACCCCATATAAGCATGTCACGAAAAAAATGTAAAATATTAGAACAGTTATACGTGCAGGAACATTTACTTTTTAAATAAAAAATTCCAATATTAACGGCTATGCAGCTAAATCAAGGGCATGTGTGTGGAGCCAGAGAGGGACATCAAATTTCACACATACTTAATTTGACGCATATTCCTTGTGCTCTCAGGTATTGTATATGCAGTAAAACTTGATAGACTTCACTGAAACTACAAGACACATAGTTTGCCAGCTGTATGGCTGGAAATCGCTTGATTTTCTCCCCTCCTCTGCTCCAAATATGGATACTGTTTATTCTCAAGCGTTGCTTTCTTATTTGCTACCCCACAACTGGGTTTCTTGTAAAATACAATAATGGTTTGCCCTGAAGTCACATGGCAAGGTATGCAGAAGGACATTTCAATGGTTGGAAGTTGTATAAATATTCATAAAGCAAAAGGATCTACATTCTGCCACCATATACTGGCATTTTCTTTGAAAATGGCAGGTACTAGTGTCATATGAGAGTCAAATCAGATTTGAAAACTCTCACCAATGCAAGGAACTCTTATGTTCCAGTCAGACTGTAGTTTTTATTGTCTATATTCTTGGGAGGGGTAGTATTTGTAAAAATGACATTATTAAACAGGCATGCACAGGTCTTGGAAAATAAGATTTTAAGGCAAACAAGCCAAGCTAAGAGAGGCTTATAAACTATAATTAATGCTGCATCTGAAATAAGGGAAGAACCCCTGCAATTTGTGACGAGGAGGAGAAGGCTAGGTGCCTGGCCAACGTTAAAAGCATTGGCTAGAGGCGGAGGGGGATTGCATTGTCCCAGGCGAACCGCTCACTTTCCAGTTGCGTTTGTAAATAAAATGGAAATTATTACTCTTGCTTATTGCAGCGACAGCAAAGGCAGGCGCTCGGCATCCAAGGGGTTTAGCGAGTCGGAGAGTTAAATAAGGCAGATTCTTAAATGGCAGGGTACTCGGCAACAACGCGCTTCTTGCTCCGAGGCAACCGGGGATCGAGCTGAGCAGCTCGGCAGCACTTGACAACAGCAGCGCTCCCACAATTTTAACCCTCAAACCCAATCAATCGTTGTTCTTTGCATTTCAAGCAGCTCCTGGCTGCCACTGCCTGAAGATAACTGTTTTACCACCTCTGTCATGCCTAATTAACAAGTCAGATGTACAATTTAGAAATTTTGCAATTAACCTGCTAAAATATTGCTGGAGGATGCTAATTGTTATGCCAGTTGCCATAAAAGCTCATTTGCATAACTTATGTGTGAAAAACAATTATGAGCAGCATTTGCAGACGCGGTCCACAAACCGCTCCCAGCTACGGATGAGAGGGCCACAAAAACACTTAATTCATTGCCCACCAAAAAAAAAGGGGGGGGGGAGAGAAATTTTAAAAAGTTCCCCTCCCCCTCTTCAACAGCATCTGTTTTGTGAAGCCGTGTTCATAGAAAATCCCCAAATCAACAATTAGAAGCATATGTAAATGCACGATTACAGTTCTTTTTCTTTCATTGACAACTCCCCCCCACCCAAGCACAGAAGAGTGGGAAAGGAGATGATAAATGCTGCGCCCGTTCCAATTCTCTCGCACCACAAAGAGGAAGTGCCTTGCTGCAGCACCAGTCAGGCTGCCAGCCCACCAGCCAGCAGGCAGCCATTCCACTCCTTTTCCAAGCCGCTTTGGCTCTATCTGGTCCTTGCAATTGGATCACCGGGGACCACTTTAACAACAAAGAAGCTAAAGTCAATTGTTTCTTTAGTAAATGGGCTTCTTTCTATTCTTCAGAATAGATTTGCCAAGGCATTTAAGGCAGGTTCTCGCTCTCATTTTCTCCATTAAATTGCAGAGCAGAGTTGCTGTACAAATATTTACATCAGCTTTGACCGCAGCCTTTTTGCAGCTGCTGCTGGGAAGGCAGGCACAGGTCTCCAAAAAATGAGCACGGCCCCCAACACCAGCAACTTCCATCTAGCTGTTATGAAGAGAAATAAATGCCTACACAGATACACAACGTCCCCTTATTGCCAGATCCTGCTTGCCATATCTAGTGTCTGGACCACACAGCCTGCATGTGTCTATCACATCAGCTCTAGCCAAGCATTCTCCATCACAGCCTTTAGAAAGTTGTCCTGGACCACATTTCTAGCACTCTACCTCCGTGTAACACACTCCTGCCTCGTAGCTGCTATTCTTGTGGAGATTAGTCATTTTGATTTTCATCCTCCCCATCCTTCTCAAAAGTTCCTAACCCTTCGGTATATCATTCCAGTGTTTTGTATAATAACTTATCACATGCTTGTACTAAATATGATATCTATGAGGAAAACTTACACATGCAGATGGGGACCCACGACTAACATAACTATACTGGCTTCACATCAGTAGAAGGAAGACCTATGTCACTAGCTCTCAGACTAAGGGCTGGATCCAAACGTTTTGTCCCACTAATGACAGAACCTTCAACCGGCTCAAGGAGGTTTCTGCCAATGAAAGAGGGGTGTTACATTATGACCAAAAGATTTTTTTCTTCATCCCTTCTCTCAAGACAAGCATCAGCTAAAGGTGCAACTTTGGACTGAATGGCAGAAGGAGAGTAGATTCCAACTTCTCCCAGGAGGGGAGAATTATATTCATTATATACACAGGGGCTTTATATTCATTTAGATTAATATTAATGACTTCAGATCATCACTTGTTGGCACCCAGAGTTTACTGGATAGTACTATGGATATCAATTCAACATGTGTTGCCCAAGGAGTACGCACAAGTATTCCTTAAAATATACAAGCCAATCATTCTTCAGCCAACTCTACAAAAAAGTCTACATACATGGAGGAACATCTGAAAGAAAGAGAAGGCTAACAGGGGAAAAGAGCTCTACAATGGTGGGAAGTCATGAGAAAGACATCCTTAAAATCATGAGACTGTGAGAAGAGCAGATAATTTTTCTCCCTTGGACCATTATCAAAAAGAGCTTTTTTGAAGTTCAGTGCACAGCAGACAAAAACCAAAAGACATACTGAAAATCCAGCTGTGCAGTCCAATAAACTCTGAACTATTTCAGAACTGGGAATTAGACAAAGAAGCTCTCTTCTTATGTATTGACATGAAATCACGTGACAAACACATGAATGTTCATTATTCTTGTGGATTATGTTCTCTTGGATTTGACCAAGATGTAAGTTCTTCTTAACCATTCAGTTCTTCTTAGCTATTCAGTCTCACAATACCCTTAAAAACCAAAATCATGGGGGAGGGGCCAAAAAACAGCCCTGAGATATATTTTTTTGCATACAGAGATAACTGCCTGCTCTACAAAACAAATGGACTCAAACCTGGTTGAAACTCAACAGCCATTATTGCTGCAAGACAGACTTGCCTACTTCTTTCCAAAATGTTAAAGACAATTGAAAAGTTACCTAACAATCAGAGTGATTAGATAGCAGCTGTTATGATAATCAGCCTGTAAAAAGAAATTGATTTGCTTAGTGCTAGCAACTACAATATTATTAGACTCTCCCTATACTGAAAGGAAGAAATATTTCCTTTATTGAACACTAAATGCCATAAATTCAGGTAAACTGAAATTAGTTCATGTAATACACTGACACCCAAGAATTTATGTATATACAGCCTATCATTTAATTTTCAGACATTCAATTCCTATACTTAGCCACAGCCAAAAAGGTCAAGAACCAACAAGTCAATAAGTTCCCAAGGAACTTATTGATAACACGTCAGTGGCCTAACAAGTGGCAAGCCAGTAAGAAGTAATTCAGAAGAAATTCACTTTTGCTAACCAAGGGCGAAATTTACCCCAGCATCGTACGTCTGCCCAAGGCTGAGGCGCCAGCTGTGCTTCTAAGAACACAAGGCCCCTCAACCAAGATGTACGAGTTCAGTACAATGGCACAGGCAACACACAGCTAGCGGCCTTGCATGTGGCTCGGAGAGGCTCACTGCTTGCAAGTGCTAATAAGTTTCTAGGCCGCAGAGTAGGGCAGAATTGTTTGAAAATGTCATGATATAGACTGGAAGGTATGGTCAGTATACATAAATCAATATTTTAGGGATTAAAAAATGACCTTAGGGTTTAGAACCTAAACTTATTAAATGGTAGACCAAGATGAAAATAGCTAAATAATAATTAAAGTAAAAATAGATTAAATCAAAATTATTTGCAAGAGAAATAGGGTATACGGTGGTCTATTCTGTGTGAGGAGAGTTGGAAGTCGGTTTCTGTATTGTTTTCTCACTTTTTCTTCTTTTTTTCTTTTTGTGTATTGTGCTTTTTGTATGCTTTTTGTACTTTGACATATTCTGTAGTGTTCGGCATATTTCAATAAAACTTAAAAAAATGATTACTACTTGGGAAGGAGAAAATGCTGTGATAATTAAAAAAACAAAGCAAATTTTTGATAGTAAAAAGCATTCCAAACAAAGACGTTTATAATTGCTCAGCTTCAGCCATTTTTCAAGTTTTCCTTCTCAACCGCCCATATTTTGGGTTGAGGGCCCAACTAGATGAGACATGGGAAATCTGCGATCAAACTTCTCTGTGCCCTTTTTTCACCAAGTGAAACTCACCCCCAAGCAGGGATCTGAATCTGTCTCCAATCTAAGCATAGCACTCTCGTGATAATACTCTAAGAGAAAGTATTTCTTCAAAACTTGATAGCATAACTGCAACATGACTATTAACTATGGATTATACACTGGCTATCAGAATACGTCCCCACTATCTTTAGGTGTCCCTTCATTCCCACCCACCCCAATGTATCCACCACCTACTTGGTCCACTTTATGCATCGGATGAAGTAGGATGTTGCCCTCGGAAAACACAATCAACAACAGACTAGACTGCCTTGAAGTTGCCACATGGTTCCTGTTCTGCTTCAGCAGACTGATGCAAGTTTCAATGACTACGTGAAAGCCCCCGTGCAAAGTTAGGTACAGTCTCTAGCTGAGGGCCTCCCAACCTTTTTGAATCTGCAGGCACATTTGGAATTCTGACACAGCATGGTGGGTACAGCAATAAAATGGCTGCTGCAGGAGGCAGAGCCCGCCACAACACAATGGCCACAGCTTAACTTCAGTAACTCAGTATACATCCTGGTGCTGTGATGGCAGCTGTTGCCAAAACAACATTAAAAAAAAAAATCTGCACAGCCAGTTAAATCTCCAATAGTCAATCAGAAGCCTTGCTGAGCAAAAGTCCTAGCTGGCCCCACCCACATCCGAAAAACACTCGACAGGCACTCAAAAAGGTATTGGTGGGCACCATGTTGGGAATCCCCGCTCTAGCTCATGGTATTTCCAGCACGCCCCCAAGCAGCCGATGGGGTGCTTGACCCTGATCCCAGGGATACCAGTGGAACCCGTAGCTCACAAAAAAGAGTACATGAGGCGGTTTCTTAACTGCATCACTTCAGGTTCCAGTGTTGGAGAAGGAGACAAGAGAGGATGTCTCATCGTGGCTCTTCCCCAACTCAAATCCCTCAATACAGAAAACTAGCAGGTCAAGGATAGAAGATTTTTCACAGTGTATGCATTTTGAACATACAGGAATGTTATTTACTAAGGAAAAATTCAGGCAGGTGATTTGGCCACTTGAAGTTGAAGCAGTCCAGGAATAATTTTATCACTTCACCTGCTGCGAGTTTACACAACATCCACAGGGTTATCTGCGACCCTGGGGTTTAAATCTGAGAGAACTAACCATACAGCTGCTTTTACATAGTTGCCAACAGGAATTTCCATCTCTCTCAAAAAAAGGGGGGGTTAGAATAACATCCCCACAGTATTTCTAGTTCCCTTTTGGAACAAGGAGGGTTTTTTAAAATGCCTGAAGTCAAAGGAAAGAAATACGATGGAGAGAAACTGATAGCTCCCACTCCATTTGAATAACAAGTGAAATCCTAAAAATACCACCACTGCATGTTATTATGGACTATCACTGGGTTTTATAGCGACAGGAAGACTGCACTATAATTTTTGAGAAAGCCCTGGCATAAAGCACAGTAAAGCTAACCGCTCCTGTAATGTATCACCTTATCTAGTGCACAATCATTTCCACAACTTTTCATGTTTGTATAATTTGTTCAAAAACGGCAATAAATACAGTCTTGAAATCAAGTTAAAGGATCACCACACAATCTTGTTCAGAGCTATAGGAGTGTAGGGGCCAAGTGTGGGAACCACAAAAAGGTCCTCCCTCCAGTTCTCCAGTTCTCACTTCAACCACAAACTCATTAGGTGGCTAGTAGTCAGACCAATATTGTCCTAGCCTCAGTTCCCACCTACAATAGAGACACAATAATTGTGACCCACCTTACAGTGCTTGGAGCCCCGTGGCGCAGAGTGTTAAGCTGCAGTACTGCAGTCAAACGCTCTGCTCACGACCTGAGTTTGATCCCGAAGGAAGTTGGTTTCAGGTAGCCTGCTCAAGGTTGACTCAGCCTTCCATCCTTCCAAGGTTGGTGAAATGAGTACCCAGCTTGCTGGGGGTAAAGGGAAGATGACTGGGGAGGGCACTGGCAAACCACCCCGCAAACAAAGTCTGCCTTGGAAATGTCGGGATGTGACGTCACCCCATGGGTCAGGAATCACCCGGTGTTTGCACAGGGGACCTTTACTTTACAGTGCTGCTGAAAGGATTCAGAGAGGTAAGATGTATGTAAAGTGCTTTGAATGTGCTTGAAGTGCACTATATAAATGCTAATTATAAGCAGCAAGGATATTTTCAGAGCTCACTTCCAAGTAAACATACATAGGACTGAGCTGTAAATCACATTTAATCAAATACAGTTTACAAAGAAGCCCAGTGGCAAGCTGCAGTACTGCAGTCAAAGCTCTACTCACGACCTGAGCTCGATTCCGATGGAAGTCGGTCTTAGGTACCCAGCTCAAGGTGGATTCAACCTTCCATCCCTCCAAGGTCAGGAAAATGAGTACCCAGCTCAGTGGGGGTAAAGTGTAGATGACTGGAGAAGACAATGACAAACCACTCTGTAAACTTGGCCTGCCTAGTAAACATCATGACGAGACGTCACCCCATGGGTCAGTAATGATCTGGTGCTGGACTACCTTTAACTTTAAGTGTATCTAGGACGGAGGACTCAGAAGCCAGATGAAATTAAAAATAAAGCAACCCAGGTGTCAAGCCCAATTACTTTAGCCCCAACAGCTATTTGACATCTGCAACTCTTTCCCTTCATTATTATTGATATTACACATTAGTAACATAACTAGTGTGGTGTAGTAATTAGAGTCTCAGAGGAGGATACTGGAGACCCAGGTTCGAATCCTCACTCTTCCATGGAAGCTTCCTGGGTGACCTGGGCCAGTCACACTCTCAGCCTAATCTACCTCACAGGGATGTTATAAGGATAAAATGGAGAAAGGAAGACTGCTGTAAGCCACTTTGAGTCCCTACTGGGGACAAACACAGGGTATAAATGAAGTAAACAAATACTACTACAGGTGACAGTCCAGTCTCATACCTGGACAGCTGCCCAAAATTGTTTTACTGCTTGTAATTCGGCACCTATTTTAATTGATATAACTTAGTTTTAATTGTGTCAATGCATGGTGTTAATGTTTGGTATTTCATTGTATTATATTCTTGTTGTGAGCCGCTCAGTAAAGGGTGGCACACAAATCTCATAAACAAACAAATAAAATGCATTCCAAACTCTCCACCAGGAGTTGGTCCTTCCAGGTTATCTTTCTCTCTGTCTGTGTCCACCCTAAATTTGATCTGATATGTAGTGTCATGAACATCTAGGCGGACTTTTTTTGTCTATAATTGCAGAACAGACGGTTTTTTGCCTCTCCTACCAGAAGGATGACAGACTCCTAAAAATATTTCAGTTATTTAAATCCTCCCAGAGGGTTATTCATGCTCTTTCCAGAATGTTTTGGATACCGACTTAGTTATAATGGGACTTGTAGTTTTTTCACTTTGTTAAAAATGAATAGGAGCTATCCCTAAAATCTAACAATATTTAGTTAAACGACTTCTATTTTATTAAGTTTCTGTGGTGCCATTAGTCTCTTGTTTAACCTCTAGAAGCTTTTTGTGGCAGAAATTACCATTTCCACAAGCATGCCCACTTGCACTTCTGAAAGACTCACCACATCTTACGGCTTACTGTACAGCAAATTCACATATTGTTAGCAAGTATATAATACATTCTCTTCTCAAATGCAACTGTGACCAAAACACAGGTAAGAATACCAAGAAACTGCACAAAAGAATGCAAACTCTTACAGTCTTTCCTGCCCCACCTTCCACAAAAAACTAAAACTCTCCCACTGAATGTGCTTTCCTTGACACTGAAACATCCATTGACTTAAGGTACCATCTCAAGTCAAAAACAAAATTAGAGTCCCCTACAGAGTTCTTAAGAAACTCTATTATTTTATGTAAGAGACTTCCTCTTTGCCATGTTTCCTAACCCACATTAATACAGTGAAAGCAGTAGATCAACAGAAGGGTTTCCTCATTTAGCCCTTTTGTTCAAGGGATTATAGCTCAGGAATGAACATTCGCTAGACCAAAGTTATTTTTGACAAGGGAGTAATTTCTGTGGGTATTAGTCACAGTTCAATCTTATCCTAATCCAAAACATTTTCAAATTTAGTGAAAGTGTTCTGACCAGAAAGATCAAGAAAAACTGCTGGGTTTTACCTAATAGGTTCACTTAAGCCTTCTAATAATATGTTTGTATTGTAAAAGTCAACCAACACCAGAACTAGTTGCCTCTGCCTTCTCCATTCCAGTATATTATGACACAGTTCCATATCAGACTGCAACTGGCCATTAACACAGAACTGATGAATAGGACAAAGTGGTTCCTTAATTTTCCCTTCTTCATTTTGTACCCTGGTACAGATAGCCAAATACAAAATATATCCAGCAACAGTACATGCACTAGAATACCCAGAAATCACCATGCTATATATGACAACAAAGGTTGGGGGAACAGCCCTCCCACACACCTCAGGACAACACAGTTGTTTAAATATCTATGCACATCTCATAGTTGATATGTTGCTGTACTTCCTTAATACTCTGGTATCCATACTCGAGTACTTAAGAATGAAGTGCATTTCATTCCAACTGTACAAGGAGGTGTCAGGCTAAGCAAAGTCTTCCAAACCGCAGAAGCATTTACTACACACTGACCGTGCACCAATGTGCTCACATACTAAATACAGCCAGCTAGATGGAGATGGTTTCTAGCATGTGCATGAACACACACACACACACAAATGACTCCCTTTACATTCTGACATTTTTCTTTAATACTTCTGTTGTACCAGTGTTCCACTTGTCAAAGAATCTAAAATTAGAACTGGCATTAAAGCTACAAGTTGGGAAGATGTGATCTAAATCAGAAACAATGTCTTTTAAGCCATTCTGTGGTGCCTTGACACTGTGTGGGGCTCAGAGAGATATCATACACTATACAGGCTCTAATGAATAGGCTCATTGGGTTGAATTGAGGTTAGAATGTAAAAGTTAATCCAGAATTTCTTTGCTGTTGCAGACTCTTAATGCCACTTGAACATTCTTTCCAACAGCCCAATAAAATCTACGGACAGTGTAACAGCTCCTTCCTAAACTAACTCAAACATCTGTCTGAATTGCTTCCCCGTTCATGAGAAACCATGAAATTGTGCCGGGCTGATAAAATGCCATTTTACAAAGGCACCTACAACAACTTTGAGAGGTCTTTGTTTGGTGGTACTCCTGAAATCAAACCCTTTCATGTGTGCCTCAAAGAACAAAACCAAAAGGATGGCACCAGCCGCAGCCACCCCTTCTGCATCAGAAAGTCCTGAATCTTACAGTTCTTAGTCATTAGGTACATAAGTGGGAGAGGAAAAGATAGCATTTTCTTTTCTCTCAGTGTACAGTGAGAGAAACACAAAGGAATTCTTCATTTTTCAGTGTCTCCCATTAGATCAATTAATATTCAGAGGAAGTCTCAAACACGAAGTTTAAATAATCATAAAGGGGGGGAGAGAACCACCAATGTTCTAGAAGCTTCTCTAGACCTTTCAATCAATTTTATTTATATGCAAAACCAAGAGAAACTCAGGAAAAAAAAAACACCACAAAGCTCCTCCTGATGCTAAAGCTCTCAATTTACTGACAGGCAAATGGCTTCATGCTGCCACTTAATCTCATTTCTTGCATAATGCCCTCTAATTAGCATATCAAAGTGAATTAATACTTCTAGGGCATTAGCAATGGGAAAAATCTGCTCCAGGCTTCACAATAGCAGTTAAGCAAGAGCCAAGAAATCCTCTAAAAAAAAAGCGCACCCCAAACCACTTTGCATTGCAAAACTGTTCCATTTATTTATCCTCCCTCCCTCTAAACACTTTTACCGCACACTGTTTTACTACTGCTCACCAAACAAAATGATAATTGCCAAAAAAAGTTACCAGCATCTGTAAGGCCTGCACAGAATCTTAATTTAGATTGCATAGTAAGAGGATTGTGAGATGGATGGATTTGTTTCATTGCATCTGCCCAAACACAGAACTAGCGTTTAATAAAACAACTGAGCATGAGTAGCTTCATTCTTGCATGACACCCACCAAACAAAAACCAAAAAACCAAAACACATATATGTAACAAGCCACCTGCTGGACAGTAGAGATCTGTTAGACAGGTTGAAGGTTAATGCAGAAGTATGACAACTGAATCAACCCTGAACAAACACCCCTTAACCCAGCCTTACAAGATCTGCTGCTTGTAGCCCATTTCGAGGAGGGGGGGAATTATATAAAATATTTATATCAAGACTTTAAATCAGAGATCACCAAAGCAGCTGCTAACAATTTTAAAATAGTATAAAAACCAAGACACCATATAAAATTAACATGAAAGTGTTAACAACTCTAACACATCTTTAAGCATGCAGAAACGAGACAAGACAAAAACAAAAATCACATGCAGAGAAAGGATGGAATACTGTATGTTGTAAATCAACATCTTTGCATGGCCAAATCAATTCAGAAACCCACTTCAAGTACATTAAAACAGCTCATTTTTCCACACATCAGAAACCCAGAGCATTTATGATTTTCATTCTGCTTTTCACGTTAAAGTGCTTGAGTGCTTCGAAAAGTGCTTTATGTGCCATGTCTGAATTCAACTCAAGTCAGACAGGACTCAATCTTCCTAAGAAGCCACCTTTTGACCATCTCTTAATGGGATTCAAGAGCTCATCAAGCTCCCAATTTTGATACCGTTGAACATTAAATACATTAATATGTTGCATATTAATATACAGATGAATGTTGCTTTTCCTGATAATGGGGAGTCTACACAAATGCAAAACTAATTAAGGTACAGCTTGCAGGAAGAGCAATGATGGGCACATTCTTGCTCCTTGTACATTTGCTCAGCAACATCACTGTTCTCCATCAAATCTAGTTACCAATACCCCCCTGCAATAGGTACGCCATCAAAGATGACTCTCTCTATTGTAAAATAACTGACTGACTTCCAACAGAAGACAACAAAGCTCTCAAAACCTACGCTGCAGCCTGCAGGTCCCTAAGCATTACCAAATATGTTTGACTACTTACCTTACAGAATACATATTAAACATACTCATAAAATGTTAAAAAAGGAAGACATACAATCTAAGCAAACAAAGCATCTCAGTGCTAGAGGTTTCCTACATGTCTGTTTTTCTAGGAACAAAGCAAGAAGAACAAAGTTTTGATGGCAGCAGACCAAACTGACAAAGTGATTCATTTCTCAACCTTGTTTGCATATGTTGTAGAGATAACACTGTGGGTTAGCTTTAACGTTGGGCTGAAAAAGCACAAGTCTGATTGATTAACAGCACCTTAATTTTTTAAAGGTAAGCAAGTACCTGCAGAAATTTGAATTATTTACATTAGATATTTTATGTAAAATGTTTACTTTGATCATACTTAAAAGAACTACCGACCAAAAAAAATTAAAAAAAAGTTTAACAAAAGATAAAAATCAGGAAAAAAGAATGCTAGACAAATGTTATCCAAGCTATACTGATCAATTTGATAAACAAATAGCATTAAATATGACTGGAGGGTGGGGGAAGAGACCAGAAACACCATTCTTCTCATGCTGTCAATTCATAGAAACCTTTACATCTCATTCAATCAATGATACACAAGTGGGGTGTGTGTGAAGGGGAACTAATCGAGTTCAGATTTATGTAAAGTTGTTGGTATTCAAACCTATTAGTCATTCCTATTTAGCTTAAAATATTCAGCTAGTCCTCAACCTGTGAGGCTTGAAATGCAACATAGACCGAGAACCAGTCGGGAGGGTGAGATGGATAACACTCCACACTTCAAGTATTATACTGTATCAATACAAAGCTTTTTAGAGAGTTCCAAGCCCTGTTACAAAATCATCAGACTGTGCTTTGTCTATGGTGTTCTGATCACAGCCGTCCAAGCTGTTTGCTGTGTGGATTGAATAAGGATCACAGAATAGTCACAGCATGGAAATGGGCATGCCTCATCTAGGGCTGTAGAAAGTGAGTTGACAAATCTATTAACACTGGTACACCGTCTGGCCGGAGCAGCCTCACTAACCTACCAGTAACATTAATTCATTTTTAACTTTGGGCAAAAAAGGTCCTAAGCTAAAATAAACATCTCATTAGTAACTGGACAGAAGCTGATAATCAGTTTATAATATTTAAAAACATGTACAGCAGTTGCACTTTCAGGAAGCAAATTAAGCCTAGCTTAGGCAAGGAGAGAGAGAAAGAAGAAATACACATACTGGGTTAGTATTGACAAGCAGGTCTGATTATACCTCATAGGTTCAAAGGGAGGAAGAAAGTGGATGGAAAAAAGAGAAACCTCCTAATCAAATTGACGCTTATTTGTAACCTCAACACAGTTAGTTAGGTCCTCTAGCTAAGGTACTATGCAGTAACCGCTCTTTTCTGACCTGTTTCTTATACTTATCTGATACTTATCTACGGTACATTGTATCAAAGCAGCCTAATACACATCTTTTTTAAACAAAAGAAAAAACTATTAAGTTATTAGACCCAGGGTGGGGGTAGAGATACAATCTCAAATTACTAAAAGAACCATAGTTTGTTACTTCATTCTACTTTTACATCTCTATGCTCTATCAAAATTTTTAGTGCAGACCAAAAAAAATTAAAGGAAATTATATATATTATATATAAATATAATTTTAACTCAAATGCAACCATTGTTTAAAAAACAATCACACCTTTTAACTACGTACATTTCCACATACACTCTTTTCTCTTATTGTAATCGCACTGCATAATATGGTATTTGTTAAATCAGCTTGATAACGGAACGCAGCACCTGCACTCTGCTTAAATGGCATAGAGGACTTATTACTTCTTTCAACATCTTGATCAAAGATGGGGGGAAGTTGTGCTACGGTTGGACTTATACTGACTCACTGGCATAACTATGATAAGTTGAAGTGTTCAGGAGGCAGAGGTCCTCGGACATCAGTACGGAGTTCTGCGGTACAGCGATAATAGAGTGCAAGCATTTTCAGTGAAAAGGTGTTGCAGGGACAGTTACAATTGCAGCAATAAGCATAATGGAAACTGCCAGAAATTATTTCTTATTCATTTTTATCTAGGTATGTGCCGGGGTGGGTAGCCTGTGTGTGCAAGTGTTTCAAGCGAAGTTTTTGACTTCTTGAAGCAGGAACCCTGAATTAGGGCTCTGGACATTTTTAATTGTCATCTCTTCCTACACCCCTCTTTAAAACATAAAAAATGGTCCAACCAGCCCAACCATCCAAGCAGGCCTTTCTCTCCCCCTGCGGACACCTCCTGCAGCCGAGAAGTTCATTAAGTTTTATGATCTTCCCAAGTCAGTCCTGCTTATAAGCCTCACAAAGGCCACAAATCTGGCAAGACATCATGTATGCCATTAGGAGTTACTAGTGAATGAATCCAATTCAGGGTTGTAGTGGCATTAAATTAGGGTTTGGTTGGCAGCTGTCATATTTGACTCTTTTTAAAAAAGAGACACACACAATTTTCTCTTTCACTCATATATGCACATCCATATTCACATGCAAAAAATTAGAATGTACAGCTCATGTATCGGTTCAAAACTCCCTGATAACAGCAGCCCACAGGGAAAACGCAGCAATTCTCTACCCATTTTAGAGACTGTCAGAGCTAATATATTTTTGTTTGGGGTTTTCATTAACTAAATACATGTACCTGAGGCTAAGGGTGATCCAACTATGAACCATTTATCCAGATGGGACACCAGACAAAATGACATGGGCACATTAACATAAGCTAACAGGTGAAGAGAAAAACACAAAATGTGCAACAGCTATGTACTAGGCAGATACTTTGAGATGAGTCAGTAAGACAACATACAGATTAACAAAACATATACAACAGCACAGCTGAGAGCTATTACTAGAGGACTTCCAAGACTCTATCGTTCATTTTTCCCCCAAGAACGAGAAGGGTTGCTACGTGGAGGGAGGCAATGGCAAACTACCTTGTTCATCTCTTGCCTTGAACACCCCATAGTTGGGATTGCCATGAGTCGGTTGTGACTCCACGGCCATTTCTTCTTTTGCCGAAATAAGCAAGGTTCTCTTTCAAGAGACAAGATATTTTGTGCTGCTTCTAGGAATACTTTGCAGATATCATATTCAACTTATCTGGGATGGGGAGGAATGTTATCACCCCCCCACACACACAAAAAAAATTATGTTAATAAATAAGCATCTCTGTCAAATTAGATAGTTGAAGCCTAAATAAATTCCAAACTTAAATACACACTACAAAGTAAAAGCAGCACTTAATGATTACAGAAATTTTAATGAATGTAATGCACCCTCTGAGTAGCCGTTTTTTAACCCTTAGTCATTTAATAAGCAATACTCTAAAAATGTGTGCACGCATGGATGCATTCACTCATCACTAGCTGCACAGAATTCTACCCACATAAGTAAACAAAACACAATGAAAACTGCAGTCACCACTAGAGTATTATAACTGCCAGAACAGACTCATCTAAAACTATAGTTTTATGTTAGGATTTTCTTTCCTAGCCACTTCCAATCCATGCTTCTCCACTTTTCTTTTCAACTGCATAGAGGAAAAACCACCACAACAATCTTCTTACAGAGGGAGGGGGGGAAACCTATTTTTGCAACCCCCTCCAAAAAAAGTATTAGCATACAGCCAGTTGCAGCAGTCTGGAATCAAATCACAAAGCAAGGGGGGAGAAAGGAGGGGACAGGAACTCCACTTCTTGAAATTCACCCCGAAGTATTTATCCTGGAAGTTTAGAGCTCACATGAAAATAGGTAAGGCAATACTCGTGTACAAGTTTGCCCGTGTAGGGCAAAACACAGGGGTGGGGGGGAGTCATAAGAATGATCAGGTCATTGAAAAGAAGAGAAGTCACCCACTATTTTCAGATAGAGACAATGACATACAAGATATGCAAGAATTTGCTTTCATGCTTCTTTTGCTAATGCATGCTCGCCGGTTCATCTCAGATGGGCAATCCTGAATGAAGACTGTCCTATAAAAACTCTTGGGGGTGGGTGAGGGTTAGAGGGGAGATGTTTTTTTTTTCCATCAATCACTCAGCACATCAATCCCATCCCCTCAAGCTTCTTGAGTGGGTAGGATTTTGCCTCTGGACAGATAGACAAACCCGCCCTTTGTCGTCCCTAACTGTTCCAAAGAAAATACAACTTGGGGGCAAAAACACAGCATTTTGGCTAAGGACGAGAATCTCCAAATCACACCCTATTCTTGACAGTTGTCAGAGTCTCTTGCCTCCTGAAGGAGACACAGTCCTTGTGAACACCCTCCATCAGAATTCCTCAGTCCTGAAAAGACTTTCTCCCTTCTTGACTCACCTTTGACACATGGGTGACTAGGCGTCTCTTCAAATAGGGAGGTCTTAGCCGCTGGCAAATAAAGGATCACAGGGACCCATGCCTGCTGAACTGAAATCTGCCTGCTGCAGAACATCAAAGACAGTCAGCTAAAAAGCTGGCTGAGCAACAAAGTTTAGAATAAACAAAACAAATGCAAAGCAAACTGGGGGGTGTACAACATGAGATCCATTTTCATTTGCACAGTGCAGTTTGATACCCAATACCCAGCTATCGGCAGAGAACTGAAGCAAGTTCTCAACAATAAGAAACCCAAATATTGATGAATACAAATTTATTGAGAACTATGCCTTTTCTGCTTTGACTTAAGATAGAAATACTTACTGTATTAGTTTATTAAATGTTTAGATCTAATTTTGCCGTCTCTCTACAACTAACACACTATTAATTTAGCTTTGACGTGTTAGCTACGCAAAGGTAATATAAATAATTTCTTGGCCTACAGGGCAAGCACTCCTACTACACAAAACATCCTATGCAGTCAAGGAAGGTTTATTATCAAGGGCTTGTCCTTCTTCTCTGTCCTCCTCAACCACTCCACCCCGATAATATCATTACGTCTTGATATGAATCCAAGAGCTATGGGACAGGTAAGGCAATTTTTTAGATAAGGAATCATCAGATAAAGAAGCTGATAAACTGACTTTAAATGCAGTATTAGAGCAATGTTTTAAAGGGGTTGTTTTGCAGTAAATAAAGTGAATGTTTTGCTCTTCTCCCTACCCACAAGCACGAGTAACTACCCCCACCAATAGCATCTGGCCCCAATCTACGGACTCCGCTTTCAAAAAATATATCAACATTCCAGCATTTCCTTATTGGTCCTAAAGCCAAACAGAATGACTTCTTTAGCCAAGGCATCAATTACAATATTGACTGGGCTTCTTGGCACCTAAGTAGTTGAATGAATAAAAGTTTTGCATGGCATATGCAAGAGATATCACTTTGAAGTTAAGTAGTACTACAAGGATGCTAAGTGCTCCTAATTACAGCACAAAGATCATTCCTGATGGTGTACTTTTAGCCTTCAGGTGTAAGAGCTCTTGAAACTGATTTTTTCCCCTTTAAAGATGTTCATATAATGTGTGCTTGCTTGGTGCTACCAAGTTGCTCCTTCCTGATAGCCCTAGATAAGGAAGATGAATTCTTTAGATTGTGTATTCCACCCCACCCCCATACATAACCTTAGTTTCCCAAAAGGAATTTGCAGGCATGTATTGATAACCATGTATACCCCCACGGGCAAGATGAAGATGTGCTGAAGACAAAAACTGTCTCCACCGCATTTCTAAAGATCAATCATTTCCCCCTACAATACACAGGCACTCAAAGCTATTGACTGAACCCCACCAGTTACACATTTACTGGCAACTGCCAAGATCAACAGAAGAGCAGCCCAAGAAAGTTGCCAGCTCTGCCCGGCTGTTGCTCAAAGAAGCGGCTTTCCACAATTGGCTTCTCTGGTCCCTTGCATTGCTTCTTTAAGAACCTGACACTCAAAACAAGGCAGGGGAGGAGGGGAAGAGAAAGAAAAAGCCTGGGGTCCTTGCTATTATTTTCTCCCCATTACAGCCAGAGGGAAAATTAACCCGGAACAGCGACACAGGATCATTTTCATTTGTGTGTCATTTTGTGCTGGGATTATGAATTGTAAAGAAATTTCCTCCTTATGTTCTCCCCTGCCTCCCAACCCAAAGATCAGAGACAGACAAGGAGGCGATGATCAAAGATGGCTGCGGTTCCTAAAGCAGCTCTCCTATTCCTCGCTTAGAGAAGTATATTGCAATATTTACCTATGGGGGAGGGAAGAGAAGAGAGGGGAGAAGGGGCTTGTTTTTATAAGCTATATAACTTGTGGTGTCCTACCTGTTTTCTCTTTGATTTCACAGAGGACACTAAACAAAGCAGGCTTCATTCTGTGGCAGTTCAATGCATGCTTTCTGCAAAATAAAGATAAACATACAGAGAGAGACACACAAAAAGGGTATTAGGACAGGCTATTTGATAACAAGAAGCCTTTTCTGTAAGGAAAGAAGTCGTCTGAATAGCGGAGTGCTTTTATTCTTTGTGTTGTGATCTATGTCATCGGAGTAAGCAGTTAAGATAGCGATTGGCAATAGAAATAGACTCTGTAAGGTATCCGGCCACAGGAGCAATTGCACTGTGGACTGACTACCTACATTAAGGAGAAAGGTGTGTGAACTTAGGTATTAGAGAAGTAAACTGGGTGTTATGGGGAGGGGAGAGCATCCACTGCCTCCTTGCTCATCAGTAAAGCACAGAGTGACAAGAAGACACCCAGCCAACTCCAGCAGCCCTGCCTGCTTACCTGCCACTTGCAGCCTGGAAGCGATACCCAAGTGTTTTTGTTTGTTTTTGCTTACAGATATTGGGGGGTGGGGGGAGTTTTAAAAATGAGGAACCTCATGTGAAAATTTCCTGCCATTTCTTGGGCACATAAATCACAGCTTGTCAAAGCTTTCCAATCCGCTACATCATCATCACTGATTTATGAATGGGAGAGAGGGAACTTCCAGAGTTCAACTATGCACTTTGTTTTGCATTTACTGAGATTTAGAAAAGTGTGTGTGTGGGGGGGGGGAGAGACATGAAAGTGTCTCCCGACTCAACAATGTTTTGTCAGCTTTTGTCAGTCTAACTCTATCAGGACTTTAGGGGTAAGGAATGCAGAGAAGTTTTTTAAAATAACTTCTTTTCAGGAAATTCAAAGCCTTTACAAAATCAGAGTAAAATGGGACTACATGTTAGTCCTTTCTCCCTACTTCTCAACACCAGGTACCAGTGTTTGGAAGCATGCAGAAAGGAGGGGGGTAATTAGCAATAGCCCATATCCAGCATTAGTACAATAAAATGGAAGGGGGAGTCACACATGCTTCTTTCCTATTCAGGCCAACTCTGACTGTTGCCCCTTGCTCCAACGCTTTCAGGATTTCTCCTCCAATATTCAAAGGCTACCGTAACTGCTAGACTCTTTGCTCCCCACCGTGAGAAAGACAGGAAGGCTAGAAACAATTTATTTTAAATGCTCCATATATAAACACACACAAACAGAAGAGCACAAGGCACACACACACACACACACAGCCAGACTCACAGACACCACCAGGTTGGAGGGGGGGTTAATTAGACGGAACCAACTTTGCTTGCGCCTCATCCAAGCTCTGGTCCGTGATGGTCATGATCTGGTGCAGGATGTCTCCTATGTCTTGCTTTCGGCCGTCGCCGTCTGCCCCTTCGTGTCCGTGGGGAGGAGGCAGAGCCATGCCCCCCTGCACCGAGTGGCCAGCAAGGTTCACGCCGGCCAGAGTCTGCAACATCCTGGACTGTTCATCCATACCTCCTTCCGCAGCCCAATCAATGCACTTTTAGAGACGAGCAGCAGCAAGCGGCGGCAGGAGCTGAAGAAACGGTACGCCGAAGGAGGAGGAGAAAAAAAAGAAAGGGGGAAAATTATAAGCGCTTCGCGATCAGAAGGTGGTTTTGTGCTGGGGGAGAGAAAAATGCAAGTAAATCGCCGGGTCTTATAATGGATTTCAGTTCCTGTTCTTGAGGGGTAAAAAGGGGGGGCAGATATCAGTGTTTTGATATTTGACCGGATCTCCGTTGTTTACTCCACACTCTTCTGCTTTCCAAAGCAGTAAACCAATCTCTTCTTTAGTTACAATCTTCTTTCATCATCATATTTGTGGCTCGGATAAACGGCCTTGATAAGGTGTCTGCAGTTTTCTTTCCTTGGTAAAATCTTCATCCAAAGCTTTTATTATTTCCTTGGGGTGGGGAGGAGAAAAAAAGTTAGTTGCTTGTTTATGTCTTTTCCTTACTTGTCTTTTTTTCCCCTGAAATCCCTCTTCTTGCAAGTAAGAGGGGGGAAATTGTAAAAAAAATGTAAAAAGAAAAACAAGCTTGCTTTCAAATCCTTTAGAAAGTTACGAGTGTGGCACAAGATAGGGAATTTTAAAAATCCCGCATACAAACCAAGCCCCTAATTGCAACATTTAAAGGGGGGGGAATCGAAGCCAAAAATATATATATATACAACCAGAGGGAGAAAAATAATTGCCCTTTCCTCCCTCGGAAAAAAAAATCATAACAAACCGATCCCAATGTCTGTACAATAAGGGGATAAAATAGCAGCAAAAGTTTGAACTTGTGCAAAACAAAAAACAGCGGATTTTTTAAAGGAGGAAAGTTCTTAAAAAAAAAACACAGAAAAATATTAATTACACCCTCTCTTGCAAAAAAGCAACGTGCAAAAATATCCGCCAGCTGGAATTTATGAGCCCAGCAGCTCAGTGACTGTGTGTGTTTTATGTTGTTTGATGGCCGCTTTGGTGAGGGATTGACAGTCTGCCAATGCCACTCACTCACCCTGCAGACGTGTCACCCTGTGAAGGAGGAGAGAAGCAGAGAGAGAGACTAGAGGGGACGTGGGAGCCAGCCGGAGCCACGCCCCCCTCGCCGGGCTCGCCCCCCCTCCCCTCTCGAGGAAAAGGCGGACGAGCAGCCCGCGGAGCCCCGCCCCCGCCAGCCAGCCCGCCCTTCTCGGGCTCGCAAGCCCCGCCCCGTGGAACTTCTGCCTGCTACAGACTCAGCCCCTTCCCTCCCCCGGGCTGACAAATACCCCAGCTGTGTTTCAAGGAGGGAAGCACAGCAGCTACACGGCTACTCACTTCCACGTCGATCCCACGCTTTACTCCGCAGTAAGGCCCGCTGGGTCGATGGGATTACTCGCAGGGAGCGGGAAGCTCGAAGCCCCCTCGTTGGAACTTCCCTGCAATAGAACTCGTGCTTAACCATTGTTGGTCTGGGTTTGCACAGCGGCGCCAGGCCCTCTCCTCGGTCCGCACGCACGCGCGCTCACCCCCCACCCCCACCCCGGCCTCTTGCTGGGGCCCCGCGCCTCTCGCAACCCCAAAAGCCCACAAGGCGAGGCTTCCCTCGTCAGACCCTGGGATGGGGATGCCGCCGCCCAGGCTGCTCCTAAACACAGGAACCCCCGCAAGAGGTTGGCAGCCCGAATTGAAGGTTCATTCACTTGCTTCCAAACTTTAGCTATTACCTTCAATTCGTGACTGGAGAGGGAAACGATGGATGTATATGAGGATTGGCCAAATTAACAGAAGTCTTACATGAAAATGATATGGGAGAATTAAAAAAAAAAAACTTGGCCGAAGGCCATCACGTATTGGGATAAAAGGGCAAAAAATAGATTTTACTGTTTTAGTGAGTGAGTTACAGTAACAAGTTTACTTACTTTTCTATTATTACTATTCTATTACTATTAGCAGTTTTCAAAACTGTTTAGACACTTCTGCGGAAGTCAGGTGAAGGGTCGCTTTTTAAGGTGGGTGGAGGGTCAAAAGGGTATTTTTTCTTTTTGAATTTTGTAACTTTGTATAATTATAATTGATACTCTTATAATTGATACAACAAAAAATAAAAATAAAATACAAGAGTATTTTGTTTTATATTATAAAAAAAGTTGGGGTGGAGGGTCAAAAGGGTATTTTTGCTTTGTTGAATTTTATAACTTTGTATAATTATAATTGATACTCTTATAATTGATACAACAAAAAATAAAAATAAAATACAAGAGTATTTTGTTTTATATTATAAAAAAAGTTGGGGTGGAGGGTCAAAAGGGTATTTTTGCTTTGTTGAATTTTATAACTTTGTATAATTATAATTGATACTCTTATAATTGATACTCTTGTATTTTCTTTTTATTTATTTTTGTTATTGTATTTGTTTATTTTGTTTTATATTATAAAAATAATTTATTTAAAAAAATAAGTTGGGGTGGAGGGTCAAAAGGGTGATTTTGCTTTGTTGAATTTTATAACTTTGTATAATTCTAATTGATACTCTTTTGTATTTTCTTTTTATTTTTTGTTATTGTATTTGTTTACTTTGTTTTATATTATAAAAATAAAATAAAAAATGAGAAGTTGGCAGCCCGGATTTGTGCCACTCCCCCGACACTTTAAACTCTGTTAGCGTCCTCCTCAGACACCCCCCACCCAGGACTCCGCTTCCACCCCACCCAAACTGCCTTGTCTTTTCCAGCCCTCGACCCTCTCATTCGCTTTGCCCCGCCAGGACTCCACTCCCTACCCAGCAGCCCTGTCTCAGACAGCCCCACTCCTTTCCTCTAGTTCCCCCTCCAACCGCTCCCCCCCAATTTCTTATCGCCCCTCTCTCCTCAGCCACACTTAACTCCGCAGACTTCTTACGCTACTCTTCCCCCCCCCCCGTCCCTTTTCACAACTTCTGGGAAGGGATCAGTCGGGACCCCCCACCTTGATATGAAGGAAAGGGAAGTACTGTTACGCATAAATTATTTCTACTCCCCATTCATGGCATTTCCTTGCATGGACTTCCTTTTCGTACATATTGAACTCCCCCAATATGCCCCCCACTTTCCCCTCAATATCGACTTTTTCTACCCTTTCCCTTCTCCCACTCCCCCCCAGAATTCTCCACCCCGATGCCCCGCCCCTTCTCCATAGCCCCGCCTACTATCCCTCTTGGCCACGCCCCCTGCCCCGCAGCCCCACCCCTTAAGTGCTCTTTGCCCCGCCTCCTGAGCTTCCCGCCCTTTATTTGGCTCCTCCCCGTGCCATCTTCCTTTTCCTTCTACACAAGCTCAGCGCTTCGCCCCGCCCCCTTCTGCCCTTTTATTTTGCCTTCGGCCTGGGACGTTGTCCTTTTTCGCCCCACCCACTTTGGAGGTGTGGTTATTGCGCTCCCTGTTGCCAAGGGCGGCTTAATGAGAGTACCGGTGGTGGGGGGGGGGGAGGTTTCAAAAGGAAGAAAGTACGCCAGGGTCTGAGTGCCGCTCTGACCTGAGGGCGGCCCGCCGTTAGCTGAAGTACGTGGCTCAAGCCAACTAACAATACACGTTCAAACAAATGTACACCCCACGCGCGCGCGGAGCCGCTGGCCAATCAGAGCACGGAACGAGAGAGGACGACGACGTCCAATTGCATAGGGCAGCTGAAAGGGACAGAAAAATCGGCTTCCGAGGGTTTCGTCACGCCCCCTTAGCAGAGGAACTTCTGATTGGGGCGTTCGAACGGTCACGTGCTCGGGCGCAAGGACGGGAGGAGGAGGCGGCTGCGCCTCCCCTGCCTCCGACTATTGCCATGGCAACGGCTAACCTAAGGAGAGAGATGGCGTTGTGGCTGCCCCTGGGGAAGGGCTCGGTCGAGCTGGCGGATGGCTTTCCTCCCAACACGTCCCCCGGGATGGCACTTTGCCATGGCAACCCCAGTACTTTTTACTTTGTGCGGCCGGATCCTATGTATACTTACGCGGAAGTAACCCTTTCTGAATGCAAAGCGATTTACTCCCAAGAAAGCGTGCATTGCCCAGTCCGAGGAATGTTCAATTACAATAGGGTTTACTCCCAAGCAAGTCCAGGATTGCCGTGCAGGAAACTTCTAATGCGTGCAAATTCTAGCTACCTTTTACAGGATGTTTTCTCACAAACACTTGGAAGCAAGCCTCATTGAACACAGCGGAGCTTACTTCTCCACAATTTGTAGTTAAGACCGCAAATCCCTGCATGTTTCCCTGGGAGTAAATTGCACAGAACATTATAGGACTTAACTGTAGAGGAAAACACACTTATGATCAAGTCACTTCCCATCTCCGCCTGAGCCACAACATAGTGATTGAAACAGTATGTAGGGAAAATGGCCAAGCCAAGGTGAAGATCAGCAGCATTTTGATAGTGCACTGTTTCTTTCACATCTCATGCTATTTGATTGCATTGTTTTATACCAATAAAGCCTTGGATCTCCACAAGAAAACCAAGCAGATTTAACCTATAATGTATCAAGCATTGCTGTTTCAATTCCATTAATTAATTTCATTGGGAACGACCCAAGAGGCTTATGCCTTCACTGAATTTAGTGGAGGATGCATAGAAGTAATCCTTATATCTGAATGCATCTATTCTGCAACAATATCCTCATATCAGGATTCATGGTACATTCATACTTGTTTTAATATTTTTTATTATTTTTCAAAATTATTAAACACAAAGTTCAAGAGTTAGTTTAAAGAAAATATAAAATGCAATAGAAAACATTGTTAAGTATGATCAAAAATATATTGACTTCCCCTACACCTCCCTCCATCTATTGATTAATTAGTAATCTCTTTTGCATAAACTTCTAATTCTAATATTATTACTAATACCAATCTCTTTGGCATTTATATTCTTTAGAGAATGATTAATACAATCATAAAGAAGAAAAAATTAGTAAATCTCACTAATAATAAATAGATTAGAATAGGAAACATTTAGTTGTTTTCATTAAAAATTAATTATTTTGTAAACCCTCCATTTCTCCCAAACACTCATTTTAATACAAATTATATTTCTAGTATATTGATATGTTATTTCATTTCCATTAAAACCAAGCCTTTTAACCAATTCCTGTTTAATCCCTTCCAAAAGACAAGCCAGACTCTTTTAAATCAGTTCCTTTGTCCGGAATTTCCAGCATTTTTTCCTTTTCTTCATTAAGACTAGACATCGAAGAGCATCCTTGGAAGTTGTTGGTAAGATTTCTTCCGCTGGTGAATGATCATAGATTTCTTCCGCTGGTGAATGATCATAGTAGATCTGCATTGCAGTTTCTTCCATCTCAAAGTCAATAAAGGAGATCCACATAGCTCCTGTTTTTCTACCCTTTCTCCAAGCTGGAGTTAAAAAGTTCCTCAGGCAGATTATAAAAACAAAGATCTAAGTCGATCACATTCAGATCCATTGTTGCCAGCTGGACTATTGCAGTTTGTTTGTTGTCATTCCCCATTTCCTTTGCAAGGTTCTTCGTCTTTCTTGTCATCTGAAGAACCCTCTGATCTCACCTCCAACCCCATTGTGATGATTTGAATTTTTATATCTAAGGTCTTCCGCTAGGGACGCTGATCTGAGCACCACGTTTCTCGGGGGCTCCTGAGAGAACCAAGAAACGTTTGAACTTGGGGGCAAATTTTTGCATCCCACCCCGGTTCTAATTAGTGGACCGAGGAACAGGAACACCCCTGCTGCCATCAAGAGCCGTCTTACGCCCAGTTTTGCTGAGAGAGTCTTTGGATGACTCTCGGAATCCTGGAAGAGGTCCTGCCAGCCTGAGGGGGAAACACTGCCGAAAACGTCTTTGGAATTAGGCTCAGATATCCCCTATCACCATCTAAGCAACTACACAGAAGCAAGAATACCTACTCTCCTAAAATCTGAGTAGGTTAAAAGAACTCTTGTTTTCCCCGGATCTGGAAGCACCGGGAGATTGCTAAATACATCTGCCGAATCTGTCTCTCCCCACTTAATGTTTAAATGACTCTTTGAAAACAAGAAAAGATCAGATAAATCGGCAGGAATCTTATAAATTTGATCGGTGGGAAGACACAACTAAGATTTTTTGAAAGACGCCTCTGCTACCAATCAGAAACTACGACTTATAAAGAGGAGGGAGGAGGAGTAATCCCCCCACATCGCGAGGAGTCGTCTTTCTAACTACACTAAGTCTTCCTGCCACGTCCTTCCTGGAAATAATCTTATCATCACAAGAGTAGCAGAGAACTTGGAATCGGAAGTGTGGCATCATCGTGCAACTGGCAAGTTCCTGAACAAAAGGAAGACGGAAGGTTTACGACACTGATTCCTGCAGCACCTCTCTGCTATTTATAACTCCGGTCTTTGTTGGAACATTACCAACTAAGTCTCAACTGAACTTTCAGAAGTAGCAACCATGGAACGTTTGATTAAACAGCTGGATGAATCTGCTTTGATGAATCAAAAACTGGATTTTATCTTGTAACACAATGGAAGGGTGAGCTAGCAATCTCAAATTATCACTGACAGTTCTTTAGGTTATACTTTTAACTTTTTTTTGTGCCGTCAAATCACAAATCACTGACTTGTGGCAACCACTGGGGTTTTCAAGGCAAGAGACATTTGGAGGTGATTTGCCATTGCCTGCCTCCATGTCACAACCCTGGTGTTTCTTGGAGTTTGCCCATCCAAATACTAACCAGGAAGGCCCCTGCTTAGCTTCTGAGATCTGAGGAGATCAGGCTAGCCTGGGGCTATCCAGGTTATTTTTTAAAAATCTGGTCCTCCCATATAAAATTTAACACTAGGCATCACAGCATAGCACCTTGCACTATAACTACTTATGAAAATATTTATATGAACATTCTGTTTATTATTATTTATTAATGCCACATTTAAAAATATTACACTGAAAATTTATTCCATTGCACATTACTAAATAAATTATGCTTGTAATTTCTAATGCATTTTTAATTATGAATTTATCCATGTCTCCCTTTATTTATGATTGGACTGCTCCTTGTTGCAGTGCGGCATATATAATGGTAGACAATCTTAATGAAGCATTCTTGGACATTGCATATGATAAAATGTTCTTAGAGTATTTTATTTCAGGTGGTGTATGTTGTTTTTTTTTTAAATAGGCAATCCAAGAGTGTACTCAGTAACTTCTATCTATTGGCACTTCAGTGTGTCTTTGCTTCTTAATCAGCTAACAGGGGTGCAAAGGCTTTTACTTGAGAGTAAGACCAGTGGAGTTTCTGGACAGACTTTCAAAGGATCAGGCAGGAGCAGCTACAAGTCTTAGCCCACATCTCTGGCCAAACCCCTTAAGTGCTACGGATGTCCATATCTATCAAGCAGAGTCCTATTATCTGGAACCTGCTGCTAATAAATCACTGTCCCTATTTTTGTGTTTGAGAGATTTTTTTCCATTGTACCCAGTCTTTTTTATTAGCCTTAAAACAGCTAATAACAGCATTTTTTACATCTGCTACACAAACATTTAAAAGCCCAACAAAATTTCACAGTCACAACACTTCTGGCAAATAAAAATGGCAGTTACAATTAATTTTATCAAACTGAAAATGCAGTTCAATAAAGTGTCCTCGGCAATGTTTTACAAGCCCTTTTTAAGGCAAGTAGGCTTGCTACATTGCCCCTCAAAGGTAGCCCTATTTCCCTGATGTTTTTTTGATGGCTAGTTTTATTAATCTCCTTAGCCCATTTTTAGTCTGCCTTGGACTCAAGACAAATGTAAAAGATAATTTAAAATATATCCATAATATTTACATAATACTGCAATGAGCAACTAAAATGCAAATCCACAGCATCTTCAAAACATATATATTTCATCAACTTCATCCATCAGTCAGGAATGGTTTCCTAAACAGTTCAGACATATACAACTTATAAAGCTCAACAAAGTGTTGAACTTTGAGAGATATTCAGGACAGCAATTCCATAATGTAGGGACTGCCAACTCTGGGTTGGGAAATTCTTGAAGAATTGAGTATGGAATCATGGGAGATAGGGTTGCCAACCTCCAGGTAGTAGCTGGAGATCTCCTGCTATTGTAACTGATCTGCAACCAATAGAGATCAGTTCCCCTAGAGAAAATGGCTGCTTTGGAAATTGGACTCTATGGCATTGAAGTCCCTCCCTTCACCAAACCCCACCCTCCTCAGGCTCCGCCCCAAAAACCTCCCACCAGTGGCAAAGAGGTACCTGGCCACCCTAACGGGAGAGCACTGTTTGGGGAGGGACCTCAGTGAGTATAATGCTATAGAGTCTACCATCGAAAGCAGGGGAACTGATCTCTGTAGTTTGGAGATCAGTTGTAATTCTAGGATATCTCCAGGCCCCAGCTGGAGGTTAGCAACACTACCAGCACCTGTAATTAACCTGGAAACTGTGTAACATTTATAAAATAGGTGTCATATGTGGATAGCAACTAATTCCAGATTATAATCAGAACGCCACTAAGGTTATCAACCACTATCTGAGGCATAGACTTCTTCCACAATTATAACAGATTCCGAGACTACAGAGATTAGTTCTTTAGGAGGAAATAGCAGCTTCACAGGATGGACTATGTTTTTATATCCCCCCCTAAACTCCTTCCCCAAACA
This sequence comes from Euleptes europaea, assembly GCF_029931775.1. NCBI lineage: Eukaryota > Metazoa > Chordata > Lepidosauria > Squamata > Sphaerodactylidae > Euleptes > Euleptes europaea. The sequence continues at coordinate 40,060,318 of NC_079325.1, read as the reverse complement.
TTCCACTCCCAGGTACTGCTCCCAAATCACAAGGAATTTGCTAAAATAGAGTTGGCAACCTGGTTGGCCACTGTGTGAACAGACTGCTGGACTTGATGGACCATGGCCTGATCCGGCATTGCTTTTCTTGTGTTCTTAACCCTAACTGCAATATTTTTCACTAGCGGAAGTCTTCAAGTCAGACCCAAGTACAGTCCGCCAGCTGCACTGGCTCCAGATTGAGCTCCAGATTGATCAGGTTTAAGGTTTTGGTATTGACCTTTAAAGCCCTAAACCAGAATGTCCAACTCAACTGTCACGAGAGCCGGATATGACATAAATTTCACTTGGTCTGGCTGGGCTATGCCTTGCCAGGCCAGATCGAGGGAGGGGGTGGCTGCCTTAGCTGGCTCACAGGCCAAATAAGAATTCTCAAGAGGCCTGATCTGCCCCCCAGGCCTTATGTTTGACACCCCTTCCCTAAACAGTCTGGGACCTTTGTACCTGCAGGACCACCACTCACAATACACACCCCAAGGAGCACTTCGCTCTGCTGGAGAGAACCTACTGGTGATCCCTGGCCCCAAAAGTATCCAGCTGTCCTAAACCAAGGGCAGGGCTTTTTTAGCCCTGGCCCCGGCTTTGTGGAACGTTAGATAAGGGCCCTGCAGAAAACAGTTCCACAGGGCCTGTAAGACTGAGCTGGCTTGCCAGGCAGCGGTGAGGGCAGCGATGATTTCCATTCTGCTGGCCTCCCTCTCCCTTTCTTTTGATTATAAGTTGCTTTGTTGACTGAGACCTCCCCCTGGACAGCTGACCGACATTGTTTTTACTTCTTGGAGTTTGATGCCTGTTTTAAATTGACGTAACTTTAATTTTAGTGACCTGTGGCATTTTATTGTATCATAGCTTTGTTGTGTGCGGCTCAGAGCCTGACCTTGTCAGGAATGGGCGGGATAAAAATCAAATAAATAGGTGACCATCACTTGGTCCAATTCAATTGCAGGGTTGGTGTGAGGAGGAAAAGGGAGGAGGGGAAAACATTGGCACCCCCTGAACTCCTTGGAGGAACAGGATAAAAATATAATAGTGTGGTTTTTGGAGGAGGATGTGACTTTGCTACTTGCTTATAAAGTTTTATTACTGACGCTAGGTAATGTTCTGCTTTTAAAGATTCAGATCCAGGGTTTATTGCATTGTGTTTCATCGTTTTTATTGGAAGCGACCTCAAAAAGCTACGGGTTAAGAGACAAAGCAGCATTTTAAAATTAATGTTTTACTTATCGATTCCTGCGTCACTCCCTTTTGCTCATTGATAAACCTAATACAAGCTTAAACTTCGAAACAGGAGGTGCAGAGCTCCGGCCTGACTTGAATATCTGCCTTCTAACACGCTCAGCCTAACTTACTAATGAGCCGAGAGCACATGCACTCGGCACACGTTCAGAAGTACCATAACGCTGGCAGTGAAAGCAGATTCTGGGACTGAACTGCGATGAGCTCCCCCGCCCCCCGCCCCCGAATCGTTGTTCTGTAACGCAGCTGAGAAAGGAAGGCAACGTGGGCAGCACAAGGACCCGGAGCGTCCTTCCCCGCAGACCCCGAGCAGCTTTTCCACTTGCGCATGCGCTGATCGCAGCTAGGCTTTCCCTCGCTCCGTTTCCCCGCCACCCCCTCCCACTCCACGCGTGCGCAAAAGACGCGAAGAGCGGCCCTTTCGCCGTTCTCTACGCCACGGACTACTTCCGAATGGAAGAGCCAGCGCTTCCGGGTCAGCATCCTTCTGACTGATCCTGGGTGTCAGAGGCGTCTCCTGTGGCCCCGGAAGCGGCTGCTTCGGCCCTTGACGACCTCCCCGGCTCGGACTGGGACCCGGCTCCGAACTAAAGGCGTGGCAGCGGCGCCCACCAGGCCCGTAAGTAGGGGGCGCTGTGAGTCCCCTGCCCCCGCCCTCATGCGACCCTTCCCTTCAGCCAGAGACCCAGGAATCATGGCGCCCCGCCCCTTTCCTCGCAACCACGCCCACTCGGCGTGAAGGATCTGAGCTGCCTGCACCTGAGAACTTGTGCCTTCCAACACTTCTACCTGTCGGCTCCTATCCCCCTCCCTCTCTCTTGGTTTGTGGTTGACTGCAATGTGGGAGTAGTTGGTTAGTGCCGCCTGTGCCCACTTTGGAGTGCCCTGGTCAATGGCGCCTTGCAATTCGAGATACTGGCTGTTTAGGGAAGTGGGCTACTGTCTGGTTTTCACATACGTACATATGTGAGATGCCATGTGACTTGAAAAAAAAAACCCAGTAAGATTTAAAAGAAACATGTTTCTAGTGTGCTTTAGTTGCCAGTTTCCACCAAAGATAATTTAAAAGTTTATTACAAAACACCCTAGAGTCTTGCAGCACATTAGAGTTAATAAATGTTTTTAAAAAAACTTTTATCATGCTTTTATTCCGCTGTGGAATTCATGGCTGTTTCCATAAGATGTCCAGGACACTTCATCCAGGTGCTGATGAGCCATTTTAGCATAATTAATGACTTAGATATTTATACCCTACTTCAGTGGGGACCTAAAGCAGTTGACAACATAATTCATCTCTGTTTTATCACCACAACAATAACTCTATGAGGCAGGTTAGAATGAAAGTGACTAATCCATGACCACCCAGTGATTTTCTGTTCCAGCGTGCTGATTTGAACCTGGGTCTCCCAGATGCTAGCCTCTCCCCAGTTGCAGTGCATTCATGAACCATGAAGGGAAAAATCTGTTCTATAAATAGACCATGTCATACTAATGAACTTATAACCCTGGAAAAGCTTACCTGTTTTCTTTCTCATGCTGGAGGCTTGTTTACTGATCCCAGATCTGCTTAGTTTCAGTGAAGTTTCCAAGTGCCCTCCATTCATACCTGAGCACCTTTACTGTGGCAGAAACCTCTGTGGATCAGATAGACTGAGCTTCTAGTTTATGAAAGCCTCTGTCAAGATAAATATGTTGATTCTTAAGGTCCCACAAAATATTTCCCCCGTGTGTTTCTGTATTAGAACAAACACAGATATGTTCTGAAAGTTTATTCAAGGTAGCAGTTTATCCCAACTATGAAACTATCTCTTTAGAGAACAAAAAGGAGGAACAGAAATGGTTCTGACTTACCATGTTGTCAGGTTCTGATGCTGTCATGTCTGAGTCCAGGGCTGTCTCATTCTCCAACTCCAGGATTGCTTTTAGTTGAGCAATTGCCCCAGGATAGAGAGGAGAAGATTCATCTTCACCCAGTTTCCTCACTCTGCTTAGCCTATTCTCTGCTGTCTTATAAAGGATCTGGCTGCTCCTGGGCACGCCCTTTAAATGCTTCCCCAAGGGCGAGCCAACCCTGAGCTCAGCCAATCCTCTCTTCCCAATCAAGCCCTGGGGAGTGACAAGCCCCTGGGCCAATGGATACTTGCCTTGGAGTGGTGAGCTCACTGGCCCTGCCGCCTGGACTTCTTTAAAAAGCTGGCTACCCCCACCCAACCTCCTCTAAAAAAGTCAGTGTTGCTGAGTCTGCTGCTGAGAGATGGCTGACTCCTGAATGGGCTCTACCAAGACCACGCCCTGCTGTAGCCAGACAGGATTCCTGGGCAAATCTGGCCTGGAGAAAAATTCCTTTCTGGTTCCGAAGTGGTGATTGGCTTTATTCTGGGCATGTAAGAAAGGGCTATAAGAGCCAAGCACTGACTCATCCCTCCCTATCATGATCTGCCTAAGATCTGGAAAGTTTCTGCAAGCCGCAACTTCCCATCTCAAACAATCTGTGGAATCATGGTCTTCTGTGTAGAAATTTTAAACCATATGTGTGTAGTCATCACATGTGAACAAATGACTTCATCACCTTGTGCAAGGTATGTTTTAGAGATTTTAATTGAGGTATTTTACAGTGCAATCTGAAGAACATATTTCTGGGCATAAGCCCCATTGACTGTGTGTGTGTTAAGTGCCTTCAAGTCGCTTCTGACTCATGGCGACCCTATGAATGAAAGTCTTCCAAAATGTCCTATCTTTGACAGCCCTGCTCATTGACCAGCCCACTGACTAGTCCTGTGTTTTTATGTAACTGGTCATTGACCGTAATAAATAAAAGATGATGACTAGACCTGTTTAGGATTCGGAGTAGACCTACCTAGGATTGCACTGTTTTAAGTATGTACCTTTAGGAAGAATAAAAGTTTTGTTACTTAAAATCATGATGCTGGCTTCTGTTGGCTGGATAATTATGGGTATATAGTTGGTTAAATGGGTAGTTCTGCACCCACTTTTTTTTGCTATCTAGTCACAGCTGACTTATGACAACACCTGGTGGGGTTTTCAAGGCAAGAAATGTTCAGAGGTTGCTTGCCATTGCCTTCCTCTGCATCACAACCCTGGTATTCCTTGGAGGTCTCCCATACAAATACTTGCCAGAGTCAACCCTGCTTAGCTTCTGAGATCTGACAAGATTGATTTAGCCTGAGCTTTCCAGGTCAGGGGCTGCTCTTAGTTAGGGAGACCCATTTTAGACTCTTGAGCAGGAATTGATTGTAGCTAAATGGCATTCAGGGAATGTACTGGTTAATCCTGGAGAGGAGGGAGTGATGAACCCCAGGGGAGGACAAATATTTTTACAGTTAAAAGATAGCACAGAGCAGAAAAAGGTTACAGACTAGAATATGTTAAGAAAATTGAGCTCTGCTACAACTAATCTCGATGATAGAGATGTTGGGACAGAGGTGTATGTAATAGGTTAATCTCTGGATCAATCCTCTCACCCATCTTGATAAAACATTTAATAGTGATACGTGTTCAGATATTCTGTGTATATTTTTTCTTCATAATACATGGTATCTTTTAAAAGCAACCTGGTTTAGAGTATCTTGTTATCCTCTTAAGCCTATTAGCCACTTTCGAGGAAGTGATTTGTCCCTAAACTGGGACTTCCCTATAAGCCTGAGAAAAGCCAACAATACTTGTTCAGAGGTGCAGTTTAATGAAAATATCTGCATGGTGGAAATAGAAGTAGATGGCAGAACAGGGGGTCAGTGAAACCCCTACTTGGATGTATTACAGAGGCAAAACAGGCAGCAGCAGAGTTACGTGCTGCTGGGTGTTTCGCTACAGACTGCATGCTGATTACATGGTATTTCTTACACATAAGTGCTCTCAATATAGGAATTCTGCCATATTTGAGTAGGATCCAACTATAGAATGCTTTCTGTGGTCTGTAGAGAAGGCTGTATTATGACAGGGCTAGGCAGATTGTCTTTGGCTTTGGAAGCCAGCTCAAAAATTCAGAAGCCAGACTCATATTTCAGCCTTCAGGCTTATGTATGACTGTATCTGTATTTCTTAGTGATTGCTCCCACGACAAATACTAGGTGCCACAATGAAATTTCTAGGCACTGTTGCAACCTGGCACCTGGGATGAACTAGGTGTTTCAAATATCTTTTGGTATACGCAGTCATTGAATCCCAGTGCAGTTAATTTGCTTAATGGAATATGGGTCTCACCCTTAGTCCAAGGATAGTCTGAAGTCCTAACTCCCCCTCACGTTTTAACCTGCATGACTGAACTCTGTTTTCAGAGCATTTACTACCCAAGTATCTGCTTATTTGAACAGAGACAAACTTTTGAAACTGCTTAATACTGATTCAGACTGCTGGTCTGTCTAGCCCAGTAAAAAGCTACTCTGGCTGGTAGCAACTTTCCAGGAATACCCTGCTCTGTTTTTTGCTTGAGATGTTGGGCATTGAACCAGAGATTCTTTTGCATGCAAGGCTATAACCTTTCCCTGTTCTGAAGTGTGTGATATGTGGCAGGAGGACTCTCAGGAAGGGTGTCATGTGCACAAAGACATTGCATCCTCTATAGTATCCCTGCAAATGAGGGCTCCAATGCCTAGCATCAGGTGGAAGGCAAAGTTTGCCCTTGCCCCCCAACAGTGCAGTGGTTTAGTTGGCTCCTAATTTCTAGGGGAAAACATTGTTTTGTACAGGAGAAATGAAAATAGTGCACTCAGGGATACTACCTAGCTGCTGAAAGTCATGCCTGCTTCTGTTTATAGCCCATTTAGTCAAATACATAACCTCACCTAGGGGTCTGTTTCTTGGTTGAGTGTGATGGAATGTTGGGAACTGGCTTTTATGTACAGAGAGCTTAAAATTAGTCAAAAATTATATGGAGAGTAATGGATGTAATGCACATACATCCAGTTTTGTCCTTGCCTGTGGGAAACTGCTCTCTAAAATCTCTGCTTGAGGCATATGGTATGAAGCAGCCTTATACAGACTCACCTAGTCCATGTAGCACGGATTTGTTTGCTCCAGTTGGCAGCAGCTCTCTTAGGCAGGTGACCTATTGCCTGGAATGCTTTTAACTGAAAATGTGGTGGGTTGAACCTGGGACTTTATGCATGTAAATAAGACACCATTTCATTGAATCTCATCTCCCCCCCCCCTTCCAGGGATGATTTTATTCAGAGCTGGATCATACCATTGGTCCATCTGGTTGAGTGTGTCTTCTCTGACTGCCAGCTGATCACTGAGGTCCCAAGCAGAGGGAAGTCTTTCCCAATAGCTGTTATTTGAAATTCTTTAACTGGAGATATCAGAAACTGTGCCTAGGGCCTTTTATCTGTAAGGCCTGTACTCTGCCACAGAGATAAAGGCAGTTGTGATGGTGCATAGAAGCAGGCTATCCTCTCTTATGCTTTTGAAGCCACAGGCTTGCCAATAATGTTTTAAAAGGAACAGTTAGTTCACTTTGACAGTTCCGGGTAAACAGTGGATTCCTATTGTTTTGTATTGGAATTTGTACTGTAGTTGTGAAACTCTATCAATGCAGAAAACTCCCCCATAAGAGTTGATAAATGTGGCTGGCATAAATCCTATTGGCCAGGATAACTGTTGGTCTGACTCAGTATGAGTCGGCTCTTAATACCCCCCCCCCCCATCCCAAGTTCTCACAGAGGTCGGGGCAGAGAAGTCAACTTCTTCCATATCCAGGCTGGGAAGTAGTCAGACACACCAATAATATCTCTTGAACTCATGAAACTACCTTATACGGAGTTAAACCATTGATCTGTCAAGGTCACTCCTGTGTATTCTCATTGGCAGTGGCCAGGGCTTTGGGTAGAGGTCTTTCACATCATCACATCACCTGTGACCTGATATTGTTTATGGGAGATGAGCCTTTCTGCATGCAAAGCAGATACTGTACCACTGAACCATGGCTCACCAGTTTTGTTGCCTCTAAAGTGCAGGTCAAGGCAAGAAAATGACCCTTGCCTTTTCCTCAGCCTCCAGGGGGCTTAATATCTTAACTTTGGGCTTGAGGATTGGTCCAAAGCAGTCAAGATTTCCCCCCAGCCTGGTATGAAGTGAGAGGCCCTCCCTTCCCTTGAGTCCTCTGTGCATGTCGGAAGTCTTGTGAGGAGGGAGGTTTCTCACTCCTGCATGGCATGAAGCAAGAGACTCTCCCTTTTCCTCCCCCCTCCCAGCTCCATGCATCATGGGGTGGGGCTGGGGCTCAGTGGCAGAGCATCTGCTTGGCATGCAGAAGGTCCCAGGTTCAATCCCCGGCATCTCCAGTTCAAGGGACTACTAGGTGTTGGGAAAGACCTCTGCCTGAGACCCTGGAGAGCCACTGCCGGTCTGAGTAGACAATACTGGCTTTTTGGAGCAAGGGTCTGATTCAGTATAAGGCAGCTTCATGTATTCATGTGTTCATCACACTGAGAACTTGGGGAAGAGGTCTTCCATGTCACATTCATCCACCAATCTGGTGAACAGGCACCTGTGTCTTCAAATATTTGCTATTATGGCATAGCCTGTCCAGCAACCAATATATAACAGCGTGAAGTGTTAATGGCTATTTGAGAAGGCTGTACTTCTCATTACAGCCTTCCATAAATTAGGGATGTTCAAAAAAATTTCATTGACTTGTCAACCTGATATACTCCTGCCTCATTTCAGCAGGTCTTTCTGCCCTCCATGAAAATGATGATGTGTGTTCAGGACATTGTGCAAAAGCTTATAAAGTAACTTTTGCAAAAGGCAGGCTTCCCAAGCGATTTGCTTCCTTGCTGCCTGAGAAAAAGCAACATAGGGACCCACAAAAAGAGAGAATACCCCAAATATTGTCAAAATCATTGTTTAATGTGTCTTGAGGTTTTACCAGTAAAGAGTTTGTCTTAAGGAGTTTGCACAGATTTCTAGAATAAATGTTACTCCTTGATGAAGAGAGTAATCTTGAGAGATGTTAAAACATTTATTTTTAGTTGGCAGCCTAGCAGGACTGTTGCTCATCGTTCTCCAAACAAAGTGCCAGGATTTTTGCACAAGACTGTGCTATTCTGCATCCTTCTTTGCTAATTTTGTGCAATATTTTACATCTCATGCTGTTCTCACCACCACCCAGTTTTTCAGTGGCCTACAGTAGCTGTTCAGAAACCTGTTGCTTTGCTCGGGACCCCTGTCCATAGACATGATTTTGCATTTTTAAAATAAGTAAGTCCTGTATTTCTAGTCTGGACAGCTTGTGTTGATTGACAGTTCCTGGGAAGGAGTGGCAGAGATGAATTCCTCTGCTTGTTTTCCACCACAGTGGGAAGCAGAGCAAAGCAACTCCGAAGGTAAGAAGGAGACAGAGAAACCCCCATGCTCAGCTTTATTTAGCACTAGTGACCACTCCCCATTCTCTTGCTCTGTCTAGTGGCAAATTAGTGTACCAGTTATGATGGGAACATCCTGATTGAAATCACCACTGAGCCCTAAAACTCCCTGGATGATCTTGCGCCAGTCATTCTCACTCAATTTAACCTGCCCTGCAGTGGTGTTGTAAGGATAAAATGGGGTTGGGGGACTGTACTGCTCTGAGCCCCTTCAAGGAAGTGTGGGATGAAAATGTACGGATTGATAGAAATTGCCAGGTTAGTGTTAGTTCCAAGGTAGCATCAGTCTAACATTAGCCATCAGTTCAGACTCCCAAAAGTCAAATTGGCTCTGAGCACCTGTGACCAAAGCTGCTTGTCAAGATCACAGCTCTGTGCTCCTAGCGGGACCTTGTGATGTGCAGTGGGGCACATGGAAGCTGTCCCCCCCAGGCACTCTTAAAAGAAAGTAAGTTTCCAGCCCTTATGGTGATGTAGGTGGCCATGAAAGAACATGAGTCACACCTGATAAAAGCTCAAACGTTAAAAGGGTGGCTGAACAAGATTTCTATGGTATGATAAGGAGAAGGTAAATAAAGATTTTAATATCCATATTATTAGATTTGGTTTATTTCAAATTTGGAAAAAATATAAAAGGATTTTAGAAAATAAGACTCCGGGATGGATTAATCCAGTAGAAGCATTTATGAAGAGAGGGATACATTTATATTTAGAAATGGATGTATATAGAGAAATTACCGAATGTAAGGAAGGAGAATGGGCTTTAAGAAGTAGAGAGGAACTTAACAATAAGGACTGGTTTTTGTATTATAAATTAAAAGATATATTTATTAAAGATGAACAGGTTGGATTTAATGAAAACAAATCTAAATTGGAAAATATACTAATAAAGGGAAATAAAGGATTGATAGGAAGGATATATATATTATTAATTGAAGTAAATTTAGAACAAGAAAGAATTAAACCAATAATGGTGAAATGGATGAAGGAGTTAGGATACAATATTGATTTGGAAACATGGGAAAATTTATGGAAGAAAGAATTTAAATTTACAATAACCAATGAAATTAGAGAAAATTTATATAAAATTCTTTACAGATGGTATATAACTCCAGTGATGATATCCAAAATGAAAAAAGGAGATATGGACTTATGCTGGAAATGAGGAAAGGAAAAAGGAACTTTTATGCATGCATGGTGGATATGTCAAAAAATTAAAAGTTTTTGGAAAAAAGTTATCAGAGAAACTAATAATTTGATTAATATGAGAGTAAAAAGAAAGCCTGCATTTTGTTTATTGGGAATTCCACAAGAAAATATGGATAGTAAGGATAGGGTCATTTGTCAATATAATTTTGCTGCTGCAAGAATTGTAATAGCTAAAGTTTGGAAGCAAGTGAATACACCTTCAATTCGTGACTGGAGAGAGAAACTATGGATGTATATGAGGATGGCCAAATTAACAGAATTCCTACATGGAAAAGACATGGAAGAATTTAAAAAAACTTGGGCGAAGGCCGTCACATATTGGGATAAACTGGCAAAAATGGATTTTACTATTTTGGTTAGTGAATTATAGAAACAAGTTCTATTTTCTATTTTACTGTTAATAATGTAATTGCTAAAACTGTTTAGATACTTCTTCGGAAGTCTGGTGATGGGTCACTTTTTAAGGTGGGTGGAGGATCAAAAGGGTATTTTTGTTTTTTGAACTTTACAACTTTGAAATTATGATTGTATTAATTAGAGCATACAATTGATACTATTTTGTATTTTCTTTTTACTTTCTTTTTGTTGTATTTGTTTGTTTTGTTGTATGTTATAAAAATAAAAAAATTCATTAAAAAAAGATTTCTATGTGAAAATGGGGCTTCAGTGACAAGTTGTAGCTTCTCTTTCCTTGCTCTGGCTAGAGAGGAAGCTGAATAAACATACCGTATATACCCATGTATAAGCCGACCCGCGTATAAGCCGAGGTGCCTAATTTCTCCCCAAAAATGGGGAAAAATTAGGCACCCGCGTATAAGCCGAGGGTCGGCTTATAACCCCTCCCCCCAGCAGGCTTACCTTAGATCCAGGTGCGCAGGCAAGCGGTGGCGGGCCCCCCCCCGCGGCCCAGGAAGCCCCGCAAGCTGCTCCTAGGCCGCTTCAGGCCCGGCGAAGGCGGCGGTGCCCCCCCCCCCCCGTGGCCCAGGAGGCCCCCCAGGGCGCTCCTGACCGGGTGGAGCCGCGCGCCCCCGGCGTGGGCGGTGACACGGCCTTCCAGTGGCCGCAGGATGTCCTCCAAGGTCGGTGCCGGCCAAGAGGAGCCAGGCGCGCCCGGTGGCGATGGCGCTGCGGGCCTCCAGCGGCTCCAGAAGGCCCTCCCAAGCCGGTCCTGGCCGGGTGGAGCCACACGCGCCCGGCGGCGATGGCGGCAGCAAGTTCCCCCCTCCCTCCTCCCTCCCTCCTCTACCGTATTGACCCGCGTATAAGCTGAGGCTGGCTTTTTCAGCCCTTTTTTTGGGCTGAAAAACTCGGCTTATACGCGAGTATATACGGTAGATGCGATATCATGTAATCTGAATAAAGTATGTTGCTTACAGAACTCCTTCTGCTTTGGTTGGCACAGAGTTTGGGTTACCCTGGTGTGAATTTTGTATTTACTTAAAACATTTCTATGCCACCTTTCCACCAAAATAGGGTCCCCAAGGCGGTGAAATTTTTGCACTTATGAACAGGCCCAATTTCGATGGAGGTTCTTTCCACACCTCATGCAGAGCTTGCTGTTCTGTTGTAGTGGCCAGTAATCCTAAAGGGGAATGAAGGTACTAAAATGTCCAGTAAATGATTTCTAACACATATCTCTTTAAATAAAATTACCCATATTCAGGTTGCTAATTCCCCAGGGAGAGTTCCAAATCACGTAAACAGTTGAAGTCCAAGTTGTATATTTATAATTGAAACAGAAAACTTACAAATGACACATCACAGTTAATACAGTGGTAGTTCCAAACAAACATACAACAAGCCAATTCAACAGGTAGTGGTCTGTGTTACAGGTAGTGTTCTGTGTTGTACACACTGAAACCACAAGTCAATTATATTTCAAAATAAATTTCAAATATAATGTACAGTCTTATCACAGTCAGTTCAAATTTTCCAGTTATACAAATTTAACCAATACTAAGTGGTAAGCTTATGCTTATGTAGTGGAACAAGCTGTAGATTCATGGGATGCCTCCAGCTTGTAGCTCCCGCCTTCCAGTCTTCAGGAACTCCAGAGGCAGGCAGCACTCACTCGCCCACTGCGAGCGCCTTTCTGTTGGGGAAGAGTGCATGGGCTTAATTGGAATGTTTTCTAAACTCTTTGCTGCATCTTCTAGCCCAAGGTTGCCGAGGCCTGGGAGTATCGGAACGCAGCCTCTGTGCTCTTAAGTGGTTTATTATGATGAAGCTGTCAAACAGTTATCTGGACAAGGCTGGTGCGTTTGTTGCAACTCCCGGTGTGGGTGCTTTAGGTCGCTGCTTCTCCAGTCTGCAGATGAGCTGTTGATTAGTCTGGCTCTTACATCTGCCGCAACCTTGTTGCTCCTGCTTTCCCCTCTGCGAGACAGTTTGGTTATGCATGATGCACATGGACTGCAGCGTGTTGCATATGATGTGTTTGTAGGGGTCATCTGTCAACATTTCTAGTCTGAGGCAAGCTAGAGTGTGTCTTAACTGGCTTTTTAACTTTCATGCTGCCTTCCTTGGAATGAAGCTTGCGAAGGGGATTGTTTAAAATAGCCATTCTTAGGTATACATGTTCCACACTGTAATGTGGTCTTTTTAGAGCTGTGTCAAACTTTACAAAGAGGTGGGACTTGGAACAGTCATCAGGATCTGCTCCCAGGAAAAGGACCTGTGTGTTCAGTGTTAGAATGTATGCTTTGTGTCAGGGTTAGGGTTGCCAGCTCCAGGTTGGGAAGTACCTGGAGATTTTGGGGGTGGAGCCTGAGGAGGGTGGGGTTTGGAGAGGGGCGGGACTTCAATGCCATAGAGTCCAATTGCCAAAGTGGCCATTTTCTCCAGGCAAATGGATCTGTCGCCTGGAGATCAATTCTAATAGCGGGAGATCGCCAGCCACCACCTGGAGGTTGGCAACCCTAGTCAGGGTAGATTTGATTTAAATCATGGTTTTCTACACTCTTTTATGACCTGCAGCCATTATAGGTTTTCTCCTCCAGGGATAGAATAATATGATAAACCTTGGGCTATACACACAAAGATCCCAAGACTTGTGAAGCATTCTGCTCAAAGGGTTTCACTTTCATTTTTACTGCTTGCCCCTCCCTCCTCACACTTAGCTCCTTGTGCAGATCTATTCCATTCCAAGCAATCCTCTATTCATTGAAGTTCTTGAAACTTGGTGCTTAAGGGGTAAGGGGTTGATTCTGTGTACCTATATTTGCAAAGGAACAATGGGATTAAAGGTCTTTCTCAACTGTTTATTTTATAACAATTTTGCTGTGAAGAAGAGGCATGTTATCTCTGCAGACACAAATTCTCAGTTTTGAGAACTGCAAAACCAAGCATCTGTGATAATATCTTCTAGATAAAAAAATTGCCCAAAATAATCTTACAGAAACCTCTGTGAGTGGATTAATGGAATTGCATGAATATATAGTCTCATGCTACATAATTAAAAAGTAATCCTTATTTCACGATGAATAACCTTTGGACTCCAATGTATATTAAATAGAAAACTATCTTTAGGTAGATTTTTCCTCACAAAGCATTTTACCAAAAAAATCTGGTTTAAAAAAAATCATTGCTTTTTTTTATCCACCCTGCTTTGTGAGCAGAAGGTCCCAGGTTTAGTCTCCCACATCTCCAGTTAAGAAGGATCTTGTGGTACCTCTGGTTAAAAGCTCTCAGGTAGCAGGTCCAGGAAGAACTTTCTTTGCCTGATATCCTGGACAGCGTCTGCGAATTAGAGTAGATCTTGCTGAGCTGGGTTGACCAATGGCCTGAGTTGGTATAAGGCAACTTCATATGAGAAATTATTTAGATGAGTGACTGAGAATTAGTGGCAGAGCTCATGCTGTGGATGCAAACCATACCAGGTCTTGTCCGCAGCATTGTCAGTTAAACAAGCAAACAGAACAGCTGCTCTGTGAAAGACTAAAGAAGAGGTCTGCTGGTCAGACCAAGATCCATTTAGCCCAGTTTCCCACAGTGGCCAGCCAGGTTTCCTCAAAGACCCCACAGGTGGGGCTTGGAGGCCAAAGTCTCCCTTTATCTCCCCAGCAGCTGGCATTCTGGAGTAAACTGCCCTTAAGCATGGAGGGTCTATTGAGTCATGACTAATAGCCATCAGTGAAACTTTTCTCCTCGGTCATTTTGCCTAATGTTCTTCTGTAGCCATCGAAGTCCGTGGGTATCGCCACATGTTGTAACTGAGTTCCACAAGTTAATTATGATTTTTGTCTGTCCTGAATCTAATGCCAGTCAGGTTCTTTGGATGCCCCAGAATATTATGGACAAGCAAGAGAAGGACTCTGTGGAAAGGTGATGTGCCAATTAGAGTTGATAATACGGGGCTAATGGGCCAGTGATCCGATGACACAAGACAGTCTCCTTAGGAAGCTTACTAGGTGGGGCAAGGCCCTACATGTGTAACCTGTTTAATAAATGTAACATTAACACGGGATGATAAAAATGTAAGTGCAGTCAAGATGTATATTAAATGGGGTTTGTGAGCAAGAGCCAGTGTGGTGCAACAGGAGGTGTGCTGACTTTGATTGGAAAGACCAGTGTTCAGATCCCTTCATTCAAGCTAACTGACCTCACAGGCTTATTGTGAAGTTGCCTTCACAACACTTCTGGAGGAAGAAACCTTGCCTGCACCATCCAGAGGCCCTTTGCATTCAGCTGTGAGGATGAAAGTGGTTTCCGAACAGTTTTATCTGGTCCAGCAGTTCCTAGCTGTTTAAAGAAATTTAGCAAATGGCCTCAGACACATCTAAATCAGGCAAGATGCTCTCTCTCTCTCTGTTTCCCCCCCCCCCCCAAAACTGCTTTCATCCCGGACTGTTCAGTGCAATATCGGAATGAAAAATGACACCGCTTTGTCATCTGTTCCAATTGATATTGCACTCTTCGCAGTGACAGCTGAAAAGGCCCACAGGTGCCGTATAAAGAGGTGACCATGTTGTCATATTTCATTTAGGCGTCCCTCTGCAAAGCCATAATTACCTAATTAGGTTGTTAATTAGGAGATTAGCATTTCGCTATATTGATAGAATGCTCTTTGCAGGCGGGAGTCGAGAAACGGATTTGTCTGCTCTAATTTATAAGTGCTGTGATTGTCTCTCCCCCCCCCCCCCGCATATTTATTTGCTTAAAATATTGATGGAGGATAACTCTGTTTTTCTGAGGAGCAGTTTCTTTCATGACAGGTAAAGCTTGGATGAGACTGGGGCAAATGAAAGAGGGATATCACTTAGTCCCCGATTCAGTCAGTAAAACATTGCAGTCAGTATCATTAGTTTGCTGCTTAGCAAGACAATAAAAGGAGATTTCAGATATTTGCAAGAGTCTAAATAGGCACAAGATACCATAAGGGTTGCAACTCTTAGCTGATTGATTTAAAACTTCTTGGTCTGCTAGAAAGGTATCCCTGATTAATCAGGCAACAAATGTAAAACATTGGTTTATTTATTGTAAATACGTTACAACGCAGGTGCCTAGCTCAGTCTTAGAAGATGCATCCCCCCTTCCCTCTATCTCACAGGAGAAAATGCCTCTTGGAAGCCATTCTAAGAGGCATTCCTTATTCCCAGGGGGGAAATGGCTTTTCCACTCTGTCACAAGAGAAAAGTGTCTTCCAAGGCTGTGGCCACTCTGATATGGCAAAGAAATCAGTCTTGTTTTATTCATTCGCATAGCTGCGCAGGTTTAATCAATTAAAACTCTTATAGTTGAACACATTTTGTTTAAGAATTGGTGACAAATATTGGTTTTGGCAAATATCTACTGGCAAGCATTACATCATATTTGATTTTATGAAGGCCCTTATTTTAAAAATCACATTAAGTGGTGATTTTACTCTCTCTCTCTCTCTGTGTGTGTGTGTGTGTGTGTGTCTCTCTCTCTCTCTGTCTCTCTCTCTGTCTCTCTGTCTCTCTCTCTGTCTCTCTCTCTGTCTCTCTCTCTCTCTCTCTGTCTCTGTCTCTGTGTCTGTCTGTCTCTGTCTCTGTCTGTCTGTCTGTCTCTCTCTCTGTCTCTCTCTCTCTCTCTCTCTCTCTGTCTCTCTCGTAGGTTCTTGAGCATGGGGAGGGGTCAGAGATAAGTACTCAGGCTCATGTTTTTCATGAAGAAGATCCCAGGTTCATTCCCTGGCACCTCTAGCTAAAGGCGTCTCAAGAAGCAGAGCTGGGAGAGACCTGGGCCTCAGAGACCGAAGGGAGCCACTGCCGTTTGGATTGGGCAGTCCTGGGCTGAAGGGACCCATGTTTTGACTCGGTATAAAGCAGCTTCATGCATTGGTAACTGGCAGCTCTTCTAAGTGAGTACTTGGTCATTAGTTTGCTTCACCCTCTCTCTGTTACTTCCAGTGTGTGGGATTCCTGTCTGCTACAGCAGCCGTTTGTGTCTTTAAAACATTCATGAAGCTTGTGTGGGACTTTTCTCAGCAGTTTAAAAAGTAGGAGAAGGGAAGCTGATAGCTGTATGGGTGATAGAGCAGGCGATGAGGACACGCTTTTTCTCAAAGAAATGTATCCCACTCATAACTTGCACCGTGCATTCCCTTGACTGATTCCAGGAATGCCTTCCAGATTCATTCGTTTAGAATCTGATTTCTTCTTGCAAATTAGGGGGAGGAAGGTTGCTAAAATAGTTGCCCTGGAAAGACAGATAAATTTACAGGTTTAAGGTGCCATAAAAAGGATTCTTGGAGCACCTTAAAAACATCATGAGTTTTTGAGATGTAAACTGTCATAGGCCACAGGACTCCTTTGTGGTCCATCCTCTTGTTTGCATGTCCCCCCCTTCCTCCAAGGAAGGTAGGTAAGGTAGGATGAGAGGAGAGAGCAGATGGCCCGAAGTTACCCT
Source organism: Euleptes europaea (assembly GCF_029931775.1). Classification (NCBI taxonomy): domain Eukaryota; kingdom Metazoa; phylum Chordata; class Lepidosauria; order Squamata; family Sphaerodactylidae; genus Euleptes; species Euleptes europaea. The sequence goes on along the minus strand of NC_079325.1, from coordinate 40,043,582 downwards.
GTAAGCTTTGTGGGACTGAGCAAAGATTTGAACCTAGGCTTCCCCAGCCTGAACTTTATCCTCTGTGCTGTCTATGCTGTGCTGGTTCAGAATGGTCACTTCACAAACAATATCCTGCCAATCGATGCAACAGCCCATTCAGGGCTGTTTATCCCCATATTGCAGAATTGGAGTGGCATCGTTGAGGCTGAGAGGAAGTGATTTGGCTGGGGACTGTTGTGGGTTGGTGGCCGACGTTAAGATTTTCCGGCTCACATTCTTGGTCACTCTCTCACACCTGTTCCACACTCCTATGCCCTCCATTAGTTTTCCTCTCCCTACTGTGCAGTTTGCATTTGTTATAACTGATTAGTATTATTTTTAAGGAGATCTTACTGTGCAAGTCACTGAATGATAAAACGTTGCTGCTGTTCTTCCCCCCTTCTCTGTTTTTGAGATTGTTATAATTGTCTTGTGCTCATGCCACACGCCTTTTAGAAGCAGGGTCTGTATGTCGAATATTATAATTCCCCCCCCCCCTTAAGACATAATGGGGATCCATTCTTTACTAATAGCTCAGAAGGTACAGTGAGCTTAAGGTTCTCTCTATGCACACTGGGCTGCAACATGTAATTTGGAAAGAAATGAAAGGAAAATAGGGATTATTTTTCACACTCCCATATGCACACAGCGTCAACTCATGGCGCTGCTCACTTTTTTCGTAATCAGTCAGCCTGCCTTGTTGTGGCATTGTGTGTGCGCCTGCAGCGCCTGTGTGATACCATGCTCCAGGTTTTGTGATCCTGTAGCCATTGATATACTCCGTTCCCAAGAATGTTGTTTATTGGTGTGCATTTTTAAAAAAAATTGCAAATGTCCTGATCTCTGCTTAAAATTCAAAAGCGTTCTGTGGTGAAGTCACCAGAATGACCTTGCTGGGCAAGCCCATTCGAGCCCAGCACTCTGTTTCCAACAGTGGGGAGTCAAATACCATTGGGAAGCTACCAAGCGGGACCCAATGATTGATGGCCAGCCCCTGCTGCTGGTCCCCAGCATCTGCTAATCGTAGGCAGGCAGCAACTGACGATAGAAGTAGAATAGCAACAAATATAAGAAGAGTCTAGCTGTATCAGACTGAAGGTCTGTTTATTCTAGCATTCTGTTTCCCACAGTGGCCAACCAGATGCCTTGGTAGGCCCACAAGCAGGGCCACATCCGTTCATTCATTTATTTATAACCCACCTTTCTCCCTAATGGGAACCCGGAGCAGCTTGCATTTTTCCCCCTCCATTTTATCCTCACGGCAACCCTGTGAGGTAGGTTAGGTGGAGAGTGTGTGACTGGCTAAGGTCAGCCGGCAAGTTTCCATGGCAGAGTGGACATCTGAACCTGGATCTCCAAATCCTAGTCCAGCACTCTAACCACTACACCGGACTGACTAAAGCCTCCCAACTTGTGCTCCAGAAACTGGTATTCCTAGGTGTGGGCGTTTTTGAGCATGGATGTTCCGTTTAGCCATCATGAACCTCTCCATAAATCTGGCTAATCTTTTAAATCCAGTTGAGCAATCCATGATCACAAGTTAATTACTTGTTGTCTGGAGAAGTGTTTGGTTGCTTCTGCTCTGTGTCCACTGCCCATCAGTTTCACTGAATGTCCCTGAATTCTACTCTTGTGGAGGAAGAAGAAAAAGTTATCTCCATCCATTTCTCCACACCATGCATCGTTCTATAAACATCTATTCTGTTCTCCCCACCTCTTAGGAGCCTTGTTTTTCTAAACTGAAAAGCCCCAAATTCTTCAGCTTTCTTTCACAGAAAATGTGTTCCATCCCCTTGATCATTTTGGTTGCTCTTTTCTGCATCTTTTCCAGCTCTATGAATTCTTACCTATTTATGTAGTACACATGAAGCTGCCTTATACTGAATCAGACCCTTGGTCCATCCAAGTCAGTATTGTCTACTCAGACCGGCAGCGGCTCTCCAGGGTCTCAGGCAGAGGTCTTTCACATCACCTATCTGCCTAGTCCCTTTAACTGGAGATGCTGGGGATTGAACCTAGGACCTTCTGCATGCCAAGCAGATGCTCTACCACTGAGCCACAGCCCCTCCCCGTACATGGAGCTCAGGGTGGCATTCGTGGTTCTTTGTTCAAATATCCTTTCTGAGATGTGACATATATACCGGTATTCCAAATGTGGTCACACCATCAGTCTATACAAGAGCGTTACAATACTGACTTTTATTTTCATTTTCAGCCCGTGTCCTAATAATTCCTGGAGTAGAATTTTTTTTAGTTTCTGCCACACACCGAGTTGACATTTCTATAGAATTATCCACCAATACCACAAGATCTCTTTCATGGTTAGTTTGTTATTTCAGAGTCCGTCAGGGTCAGGTTAGGATGCCCACAAGGCATCATTTTAAACCCCATTTGCTAGACTTTTCCGTCCTCACCCAGTTTGAACAGATCCTCTTGGAGATCTTCACAGTCCACTTTGGCTTGTACTGTCCTGAATGAACTTGGTGATTCCTTATCCGCTTGCCTGTCCCGTGGCTGAAGGAGAGTCGACAGTGTGTGTATACTCCACGAGGCATGAGCAGGTTTAGCATGCAGACCATAAACAGCTTGAAGTCGGGGTTCAGCATGGAGAGACTACGGGAAAATAAATAAATAAGTAACATTCTTGCATCTGCCGTTACATGTTATTAACTCCCTTAGCAGACGTTAAATCATTTCAAGTACAATAGTAGTGTGGGAGGTAAATTAACTAACCATTAACAATCTTATAAATACACAATTAACATGCCAGCATTTATATGACACATTGATGGGGCAGCAGTAATTTTTGATTGGGAGTTTGCAGGCCTTTAAGGTGCTTCAGGCTGCTGCTTATGGAAGCAAGTTGCTCACAGCTTGTGAGTTTGAGTGGCTTTCTTCCTTTCTGCCCTATTCCACGTTGCAGAGTGGCCCTATGGGCAGGCTGTAGGTCAACAACAGAGCTCCTGCCCTGCCCACAGAGGCCCGGTTCGATCCCAGGCATGCCCAGTTAAAGGATCTCGGGCAGAAGCTGTTGGGGCAAGACCTTTCTCTCCTTGAGGCTCTAGAGAGTTGCTTATCAGAGCTATCATTAATGAGATAGATAGCCCAATGATCTGACTCAGTGTTAGACAGCTTCCCTGTTCATACGCTTCCATGGGACAATATGCCCCAATTGCTTTGATGCTTCCTTAGAGGCTGAAGCGGTTTTGCGTTTCTTTAGCACAAGGAAGCCTGAGATGTTAGGAAGACTCCCCATTCTCCTAGAAGTTATTTTGGTTTGTTTGCTTCCTCAGAAGATTTCCAGAGGGGAAGAAGGTTGAGGGGCTTGCCTGGGGCTCCCTAGTGAGTTGAGACTTGAATCCAGGACCTTCCAGATCCCCGCTTGTTCTCTGCCCTCTGCGCTGTACCGCCTCACCAAATGTTGGGGGGGGGGGGGAAACTGCAAACCCGTTAATGGTAAGGTTTTCGAGTCTGTATATTTCCGTCTACCTGATTGGTTAATCAATTGGTGAGAAGACATCCTCTGTAAAAAAGAAAACAAGCTGTTAATTGGCTGACAGCCCTCTTCCCTCCAGCGTGTTGATTGCGTTCCGATTTGGAGAGAGTCGGCGAGGCAAGGTTTGAGACTGAGCCCATCAGTCTGTAAAAATCCAATCCGGCGTTCATACCCGGGCGGCTCTGCCGTCTGTGTCTGTAGAGCAGGTTTGTCACCCTTGAAATAAGGTGCTTTCGATAGCTTTCATCCACTTAATACAAATATTCATGATGCCTCGCCACCAAGTCTATCGGGCCCTAGCAGGGGTTCGCCAAGCAGTAGGGTCTCGAGGGGATTTAGGCATATTTAGAGGGAAATGGTGTGTGGCTTTGCAGTTCCCAAGACAAGCCCACTCAATGCTTTTTCTCCCTTCTCTGTGGTTTCATTTTTACATCATGGCTCAATTTATAAGCAGCTTGCATTTCTTTCGTAAAATATGCATCTTAGCCCCTTCTGTTTCTGTGAACGCATGAATCTGCCTTATACTGAATCAGACCTTTGGCCCATCAAGGTCAGTATTATCTCCTCCGACGGGCAGCATCTCTCCTGTGTCCTAGGCAGTGGTCTTTCTCAATATGTACTGCCTGGTCCTTTAACTGGAGGTGCCAGTGATTGAACCTGGAAACTTCTGCATGCCAAGCAGATGTTCTACCACTACTACTACTCCCCTGTGTCTTTTGTGGATTGGGGGGGGCATAGTAATGAAGAACAGAAGCATGTTATAAGAATGGCTTGTGTGGAATCTGGGAAAGAAAAGTAGTAATGGATATATGAAACTGCCCTTAACTAAGCCTGTCTGTTGGTTCTCCCTCAGGCTCTAACTGGCAATGGCTTTCCGGGCTCTCAGGTAGAGAAAGGCCTTTCCCTGTGCTTAAGATCCTTTTAGAGATACCAGACATTGAATATAGGACATTCTACATTCCAAGCAATCTGTGTGATTCCCCATGATCCTCTAGTGTATCCTTTTGAACACGAGACCTGCCTTCTGCTGAGACTATTGGGTTATCTAGCTTAATATTTTATCCTTCAAGGGCTAGCAGCACTCCAGGATCTCAGCTTGATAAGGCTTGCTCTCCACACTTTTCACCAGAGATGCTAGGAAATGAACCTGGGATGGTCTGCACACAAATCATGTTCTCGGTCACTGAGACCCCTCCCCCCCAACTTAGAAATACTATTCTTTGTCAGTGCTTCACCCAGTACCTGCTATCGGAGACCCTTATAGTGGAGGTTCCACTTTCTACATGCAAATCAGGTGCTCTACCGTTGTGCTACAGCCTTCCTTCCCAGGAAGTCTATGGTGAGACCACACTTGGAATCCTGTGTACAGTTCTGGTCACCAGATATTACAGACCTTGAGAAGGTGCAGAAAAGAGCAACCAAAATGATTAGGGGACTAGAGCAACTGCCCTATGAGGAGCGGTTAAAAGGCTTAGGGCTGTTTAGCTTGGAAAGAAGGCGGCTGAGGGGAGACATGATAGAGGCCTATAAAATTATGCATGGTTTGGAGAGAGTGGACAGGGAGAAGTTTTTCTCCCTCTCCCATAATACTAGAACACAGGGTCATCTGCTGAAGCTGGAGGGTGAGAGATTCAAAACAGATACAAGGTAGTATTTTTTCACACAATGCATAGTTAAATTGTGGAACTCCCTGCCCCAGGATGTGGTGATGGCTGCCAACTTGGAAGGCTTTAAGAGGGGAGTGGACATGTTCATGGAGGAAAGGGGTATTCATGGCTACTAGTTAAAATGGATACTAGTCATGATGCATACCTATTCTCTCCAGGATCAGAGGAGCATGCCTATTACCTTAGGTGCTGTGGAACACAGGCAGGATGGTGCTGCTGCAGTCGTCTTGTTTGTGGGCTTCCTAGAGGCCCCTGGTTGGCCACTATGTGAACAGACTGCTGGACTTGATGGGCCTTGGTCTGATCCAGCAGGGCTTTTCTTATGTTCTTATGAAGTCCAAGTCTGAATCAGGAAAAGGTTGGATTCCATAGGCTGTGTACAAACTGAAGCATATAACATAATTTGTGCCTTTTTATTATTTTGTATAATTTTGTTTTGATTTCACTAGTTGTGGCAAGAAGTGGACAGCTCTGCTGGACACTGGAATCCCTCACCTTCTTCTGCCACCCTTCGGGCTTCTGATGTTAGTGGATTCTGTTTTTTTAAAAACCTGTCCACCAACTCCTGGTTTTATCTTTGGTGTGACTCAGCTGTTCCTGGTGACATTTTGATGGTTTTACTTAGGATGGTTGTTTTTGCTGGGATTGTTATTCTGTGGTGTTGTCGCTTTCCTATCCAAACTTGGTGTTTTATATTTTATAGCTTGTTGTAAGCCTCTCTAGGTACTATTTTAATAGAAGGGCAGGCTAAATATTTCTCAAATTAAGAAAGAAAAGCAAGGGCAACCAAAGAACATTGAGGGTGTGATAGTATGTATGTAACTTTCTGAGCATCTCTCTGCATCTCGCTTTGTTCTTTGTCCATGTTTCTCACCTCCCTCCTACTTAGTTGATACCGAAACACCCAGCTTGGCTCAGTCTTTGCAAGCTTCTTGGTCTGGGTGTGCTCTGCAGATGTTAAAAAGCTTGGGTTCGATTGTATGTATGTGTGGTAAACGGTCCACAATGATCTTAGTTGCCAAACATTAAACATCTGCTAATGACCAGCCCTGGGACAACAGCCTCGCCTTCTCTTTTTACATTAAAGCAATTATAGCCCAGTGAAAGAAACTGGACTTCCACGATGAATGGATGCTCAATTCAGGCCCAAGGAAAAGAAGCGACTTTAATCTCAGCACCTTCGTTCCCAGATCTAATTAGCAGCACGGGCCTGGGGATCACTTTCCTCCTCTAGAGGAGTCCTTGGTGAATGAAGAAATACTGCTGAGTGTGTCACTATTCCAGCGGGCTCTCTTTCTTTCCTCTTTTATGGTTCATGTGCCAGCTTCTCAGCAATAAGTCGCGGAGGTGGAAGCAGATGGTATGAACACTGTGGCTGAGGATGATAATCAGTGGTGGGGTGGAAGAGAATGACGATTGCTGGGAGGAGGGCTAGAAAAGGCGTGCAGGTGCTAGACTGGCAAATGTGGGGTCAGAGATCTGGGGTTTTTTTTTCCAGTACCTCTCCCCCAGGTGTGTCTTATAGCTTCTGAAGCTCAGTGGATAGCAGCCTGTCCAGGGCCCTTCTGTTCAGTGGCACCTTTCCAGTGGAACTTCCTCTCAGCCAACTAACATTTAGGAAAAAGAGCAAGGCTTGGTTCTCGCATGCAGCGATGTGTGATGGTGGCATGCTGAGCTGAAAGGATTGTACCACCGCAAACACAGGGGGATAGAGACTATGCATTTGAATGTTCCCCTCTCTAAGTAGGAAACTAGCAGCATAGGAAGCAGGCCAACAAGAGCTTCTTCCCCCAGTGTTCTGATTTGCTATTGCCTGGGATTGTTTACATGCAGACCGCAAAGAAGGAAATGGTTAGGTATAGCAAGTGAGAGCACTTTTAGTCTTAATGGATTTCCCCCCTTTTTGTATGACAATAGATTTGCGATTGTGCAATAAATATTGTTTACTTTTTATCCTGTAATTTTTTAATCAGCTTTCTTAGAATTTTGTAAATATATTAGGATACTTTGTAACAGCCTGTGGCTATACAAATAAACCCACTTGACTCGACTACATGCAGTGATGTGGGTTTTGGAGGGAAATTTGAATTGGAAAACTTTAAATTCCAATTAAAATAAAGAATTTAAATATGTAAATAGCATTAGCAAAAGAAGGCAAATACACCATGTATGAGCACTGGGGTTTGCCCATGCTTCATGGCCCCCATTCAGCTGATCTAAAATGACTGATTAGATAGACTAATTTACATATGAGGTCCTTTCATTGCTGTTTACATGGGAAAGCAGTCAAAACTTGCATTCCTAAAAAAAACAAAAAAACTTGCATTCCTTGCCTACAGTGTAGAGTGGTGCAGTCCATTTTACTTCATTCTTCTGCATGTGCATATTCCTAGACTTTCCTAGTCTGTAGACTTTCTTTTTTAGGCCTAGTTCTCACAAGCAGAAGATGAGGTAAGTTGGACTCTGGACTGTACCACTTCAGACCGTAGGTGAGAGGTCATGTGGTGTGATACTTTCTTGTGCAACAATTAAATCCCTACACATAAAAAACCAGTATGTCAGAGAAAAGGCAAGCTGTGAACCACCTCTGCAGATTTCTCGTTGTGTATGTGCAGGTATCGGGAGGGGGTGTCCACCTAGCTCAGCAGCGTCAACTCTGATTTGACTGTGGCTTTCCAGAGTCTCAGGCAGAGAAAAGTCTTTCTCCATGCCTGTTACCTGAGATCCTTCAACTAAAGGTGGCAAAGATTCAAACCTGGGGTGTTCTATATGCAGAGCAACTTTTGTTATGCAGCTCTAAGCCTCCCCATGGTCTTCTAGGGCATCCAGCTGAGCTCTAGCCTAGCCTTAAACTGAGCCAGACCATCAGTGCATCTAGCTCAGTATTTTCTCCTCTGACTGGTGGTGACTTTCCAGAGTCTTAGCCTGAAAAGGTCTCCTCTCAGCTTCCTTTACTGGAGGTGCCAGTGACTGAACCTGGGGCATTCAGCAAGTAAATTATGGAGTCCACCATCAGACTGTAGTCCTTCTCCAAACTTAGAAATCTGAATTTTTTTGTTTGTTTGTGTTGTTCCTCTGACTTTTTAGGTGGAGATTCCAGTCAGGGACCAGCAGAATTTAAAGCAGGTACTCTATTACTGAGACACAAGCTGTGGCATGAGAAGCTGCAATCATGTAGGAGCATTCAGTCATGTGAGTTCCCACCTGTAGTCTGAAATGATAAAGCACAGACCGAGGTTTGCCCGAGAGTACTTCTCCAGGATCCGATGCAGAGAAGGTCTGCTCCTTGATATCTTTTAAGAGGAGGCCAGGCCTCTGTGCTGGAAAGTGAGTGTTCTGCTACTGAGATGTGGTCCCTCCCCAGTTGTCAGTGATCAAAATGTACTGTGTGCACACAAATATTGTTAACTTTTTTTCTTTAGAGCCCTCCTCAGGTCCAGAATAGATAACAGAAGTCAAGCATAAAACGAAATATGTGCGTTTTCAGTCTATTGGCCAGTTTCTAAAAAACCCTCCTGAAACAGTAAAACAAAGGGGACCGTGGCCAATTTAAATTAATGACCTCTTTCACTGGTACTGATTCTTGAGAGGTACCTGAATATAAAATACACCTATGGTATGTTAGTTGAATGGCCACATGTCCAAACACATGCATAATTTGTCCATTCTTTCAGCTTCTCTGGGGCTTGTAGGCAGCATACAATGTTTTAAAAGGGATCTGAGATTGTACACCTTTCAAGAAGGACTCGCACGTCAAAACAAAGTATAGACGACTGGAGAAGGCAATGACAAACACCTTGTAAACATAGTCTTCCTAGTCAATGTCATGATCTGATGTTACCCCATGGGGCAGTAATGACCCATTGTTGGCTCAGGAGACTACCTTTACCTTGCATCTGTTTTACTTATTAAAAATTTTCACCGGTTCCCCCCTCTCTTTTGAAGTGCTAACTTATGTTTTTTAAATTTCGATCGTTAATATAAAGTAGTGCTTATAAAGAAGAAAACTGTACACTTAATAAACATTACAATATTGGTTTCAGCACAATGTTAGAACATGATTAAAAAGTTAATTAAGAATTACGAAGCCCAACATTAAATCACCATTTAGACACTACTATAAGATATTAAATATTTGCTAATATACTGTTAATAACACTGCTGATAAGACACAGGATGTTATAAGGCACATTTGAGACATGGCTCAGACAATGGTTAATGGTGTTAAGACATCGTTGAAGACACTCAAAACAACCATCAATAATATTGTTAGGAATACTGTGCTTTGCATTTTCTGTTCATAATGTTGAAATGGTCCATCCAGTCTAGGGTGTCTCTACTAGCACCAGGGCACATGCCTGCAGAAACATGCAGCAGGCCACGAAGGAGGTAGCCATGAGAGTTAAATGGAACCTCAGTGTTCAGACATAGTGTGTCTCTGATTGCCAGATACTGGGTAAGATCCAGACTGAATTTTTCACTGATGGAGGGCACTTGTTTCAGTTGGACAGAGCATGCCTGCCTCTTCCCCCTCATAGCAGCAGCCCAGTGATATCTCTGAAATGCTGCTCCTGGGATCAGACAACCCTCAGGATTGGCATGGTATGGAGAGAGCAGACAGGGAGAACCTTTTCTCCCTCTCTCATAATATTAGAACGTAGGGTCATCTGCTGAAGCGTGAGAGATTAAAAACAGATAAAAGAAAGTATTTCTTCACACAATGCATAGTTAAATTGTGGAACTCCCTGCCCCAGGATGTGGTGATGGGTGCCAACTTCGATGGCTTTAAGAGGGGAGTGGACATGTTCATGGTGGAGAGGGCTATTCGTGGCTGTTAGTAAAAATGGAGACTAGTCATGATGCATACCTACTCAGGATCAGAGGAGCATGCCTAATATATTAGGTCCTGTGGAACACAGGCAGGATAATGCTGCTGCTGTCGTCCTGTTTGTGGGCTTCCTAGAAGCACCTGGTTGACCACTGACAGACTGCTGGACTTGATGGGCCTTGGTCTGATCCAAGCTTTTATGTTCTTATGAGAAATAAATTGGGGGTCTGCAGCAGGAAGAGCGAGAACCATGTTGAAAGGGGGAGATGGCCAACAGGCATTAGTTGATCTCCATGAAGATATGCAGACAAACTCTTTGATTTTCTTTAAAGCGTCCTATGTTATGCTGTCATTTTTAGGCACTCGTGTAGCTCAGCATGGAGCAGAGAAGATAGTAGGAGAAGGTGGAAGAATTCCCAAACAGGATGGCCTTCTTGGACAACCCAACCATTATCCTGGCTCACATCCGACAGTCGCATGTGACCAGCGATGACACGGGGATGTGTGAAATGGTCCTGATTGACCACGACGTCGACCTGGAGAAATTCCAGCCTTCTTCGGCCAATGGGGACAGTGGCTCAGAAACGCAGGGCAACAACGGCGAGTCTCAGGGTTACGTATACTCCCAATCAGTCGATATTACCTCAAGCTGGGACTTCGGCATCAGAAGGCGGTCAAACACAGGTGAGCTTGTTGTGGGATTGCGTCAGGATCTCTGGAGCTTGAACCAGGAGTCTCTGAATCTGGAACTCAAGCTGGGACTGCATATGTTGAGAGTGTAGAATTCAAGCAGAGCGTGTAATATCAGTTCCTGAGAGTGGCAGGCAGTCTGAAGCCTCTGAATTGGCATTGGGGGAGTGGGTCCTAAGGGAAGGTGAAGGCAACAAGCACTGTTTAAATGGAAGATTTCAGGAGGTACATGGAACATTACTTGGACTAGGCAATTATACTAGATCTCGGTATTTTTTGGGTTGCAATGTCTTTCTTCAGGGGGAAAATATCTGATAGTACCGATAAAATGCATGTTACGGTTATAGAAGGCTAATGATATATGTGTTTCATGTGACCATCCTACAAAAAGCAACATGTACATAGCTATAATCATCTTTCCTCCTGAAAATTCTAAACATATTGTCTTGGATACTGTGAAGTGAGTGGATTCAAGGAATCCCTGTCCAATGCAGTCCTTTGCATGCCTCGAAAGGAGGAGGGGAACACATGGAAACAGTGGGGGGATGCAGGCGTAGAGTGGGAAACTGTAGGACACACACACACACCCTGCACACAAGCTCTTGCTGCATTCATAGAAAAGCTCACCCAAGCGATGGTGGGGGGAGATTTTTGACTGTTACCCTTTTGTACTGTGGAGCCCCCACCCCACTAAATCCCTCACCATTCCCATTGGTCCCTCAACTACAAGAGCAGCTTTTTAGCCACAGCAAGCTGTAGGCACCTTAGCAGAGAGTTCAGGAAAGACTCTCTGTAACTTTTAATTCATCCCCACCATCAGTAGTTCAACTGTTGACTTTTTTTCATGTGTGTTAGAGCTGTGGTTCCCAAACTTTTTGAGCACTTTGCAGGAGAGAAATTCTTCACAGAGCATTAATTTTCGCCTAGCACCTATATACTAAACTGAATGACAGTAGCATTTTTCTTTCCAATCTTTTCACGAAGCGCTACGAGACATTTCGCGGAGCACATTTTGGGAACCGCTGTGTTAGAGGCTCTCATCTTGTGTTTGGTTGGTGGTTGAGAAATCATTCTTTCACCTTTCCTCTTTCATTCCGGTGGAGACAGCGATTTACTGTTGGACCCTCCATCATATGTACACATGCTGTCCCCTAAAATCTTCATAATAAGCGAAAGATGGGAAGGGACCCTGATTCGGTTTTCTTATCAGTAATACAGACAGCTAAATTTCAGCGTTTCGGAAGTAGTACAACACCACCTAGAGCTCAGAAGTAAATTCTGCTGAAATAAGCAACCTTGCCCAGGTTTCTATGAACAGAAATCAGTGTTTTAAGAAAACAAAATAACCTAAAGCTGTCACTAAAGCTTCAGGGAGCGGGGGGAGAGAGTGCAGTCCCCATTAACCACAATTAAGCATAAAGACAAAAGCCTATCAGTGGGTCTCCACAGATAAGCCTGGGGCCCGCTCATGTGATCCCACCTTCTCTTTCTTGCAGCAACATAATCTGTTACTCTTCTGTATGTAGCAAACCATAGTTTACCATTGAATCCAACTGGCTGACTGGCTTGCGTTTGCCCTGGAAATCAGGATTCCCAACTCAGTCGTTGTTCAGCATCCTTGTTTTCAGGGCAAATGCAAATCGTAGTTGGCTGTTATCAGATGCAATGCAAACATCAGAGGAACTAATTGTCTCATGACAGGAGAGAGGAGGTGGAGTTGCTCAGGTGAGCCCCATGGTCCCAGGCTCATTCTCGCAGTGGCAAATGTCTGAACCCACTCTGTACCTTAGTGTGGTACAACTTGAACTTGGTTATTCGTGCAGCACAGAGCCATGGTAGATGTAACAAGGGCACTGTTAGTGCACACTCAGTCCTTTTTACTCAAGATGCAAAAGTAATCATATGGTATTTTACATCAGCCTCGTTGGACCAGAGAGCCCTCTTGCAAGATGGGGACTTGCAATTTTTTCTTGCATGCAGCCACCTTTTTTCCTTTCTCTGCAAGATGAGCAGATGCACAGGTCAGACCGCAGGGCTCCTGCATACCATAATAGTTGCATAGAAAAGGGAAATTTGGGAGGTGCAGCTTGCTACGCAGGGATGAGAAAGAGGTACACCTCCTGGAGCCCCCTCTGCTGTGCAGCAATTAGAGACACAGGAGTCCCAGAGTCTACTTTTGCATCCGGTAATTCTCTCCCTCCTGTTATAGTATCTTAAAAGACGGAGAGCCTGTTTCGTAAGCACGTTTATTCAGACATAAGTGTCTCTGATTTCAGTTGGTCTTGGATTCTTAGCATGTGTGCTTAGGATCTCATTTCCAGCTTAAGCTTGCTTAGTTGGTCGATAAGTCTCTCTCTCATTTACACACAAAAATATATATTTCATTTCCCACGGCTGTTTCATTCTCTTCCTCTCTTTTATTCATCATAGCTGCTGTGCTAGTTTCTAGCAGCCTGTGCCTTTTGAGGCAGTCTTCCTTACCAGGTTATTAAATTGACATTTTTTTGTCTCCCAAAATAAATCTGACATTAAAACATAGGGAGAATTTAAGGAGCCAGAGGAGATCCAGCCTTTCAGATGCCAATATTTCACCTATGCGAGCATGTCCTGTTTGGCGATGTAGAGTCGAAAGATATGTAAAGCGAAAATGCTGTTCATTTTTTAAGATTTGACTAATGTTTGTGAAGATACAAATCATTTATTTTTACTACCTATAAACTGTTTCGGCACACCGAAGAAAAAGCGATGCTAATTTATATAGCGTTGACATTTTATAATTTTCACGATTTTTTTAGATAAAGGATTTTATATTTAAAACTTTAATAGTCTAGTCTGAGTTCATTTATCTTTAATTTTTGAAACGGGGAGAGTAATTCATAACAGTAATTTTATTCCTGTAATGTAATATTCACTTCAGTTCATTTGTGCATTAAAATTCCTTCAAGACCGTTATTAATGATTTATATAATGAAATGTCATATTAATCACAGAAGTTTTCACATTTTATTATTCTCTTCCATGTTAATACTATCTTTATGATCTCTATTAATGTTTTATATCCTCTAATTTCAATTATAAATCAAGAACATTTTCATGTTTTTGTTGGTATTTGCTTTTCAGGGGTGCCACCTTTAAAATTTTATGACTCTTTTCCCCCCCACTCTACATGTGCTGTATAAAACATCTTTATTCATAGAAAGGTAGTTAATTATGTCTTTGTTTATAGTAAACTTTCATTGACAAACTTATATTTCTTTTCAAGCTCAAAGACTAGAACGGCTACGGAAAGAGAGACAGAATCAGATAAAATGCAAGAATGTGCAGTGGAAAGAGAAAAACACATCCTATTCAGGTAAAAAAGAAATATTGTTCTCAATTATTTGCCAGGCTTTAACATTGCAATGGTTGTTTCATTTACAAAATCATTGGTTTGTGAAATTTCATGTAAAAAAAAAAAAAACAGCCACAGTTGCTGTAGTGACACAGGGTAGAAAAAATAAGAGGGGGAAAATTCAAATTCCTAGGCATTTCATCAAATCTCTTTCATATTGTGGTCTAGGGAACCCTGGGGTCCCTCAGTAGCATATTGGGGGGTTCCATCATGAAATGATCAAGAACAGTGACCAAGCTTCCCTGAAGGGCTACTCATAGAGTTGCCAGGTACCCACTGGCACCAGAGTGTGTGTGTGGGGGGGGGGGTTACTAGCCGTAAACTGAGGCCTTGGCCTGGTTCGCCATCAGCACATTGACATTACTTCCAGAAGTGACGTCATCACATTGCTGACAACGGGGGAGATGATCTGGTATTTGGGCAAAACCTCTATGGCAGAAGCTGTTTTTACCATAGAGTTTTGCTTCAGTTTATGGCTGGTAAGACCTGAACAGCTGAACAGCACCTGGGAGAGGGGGCCCAAAGCAGGGGATTCCCTGCTTCTGGCGGGGGTCTGACAACCCTATCTGCTCATCAGCCTCTACAAGCTTGCAGGGGAGTATTGATTGTTATTGAGTGCTCTTTAAGTTCACACGGGCACTCAGTGGGCAATTACAGACTAGCACCAGACCTTAATTTGCCTGTTCTTGACAAAGCCTCAGGCCTGCACACACCGTTCTTCCCTTGTCTCTTCATCTACTGTCCTTCTCCCTCCCCCCTTCCATAGATTTACTTCATTTGTGATCCCAGCAAGTAACACCCAGCAGGCCTGGCTTGTACCCCATAGGAGCTGAGTGTGGCCGCCCTCCTGGAATATAGATCCATATAGAATTCTATAAGACACAGCAGCTTTATGGCGGACATGTAGAGGTTCTTTGGCAGTTACCCTGAAGCAGGGCTACCTGTTCCCGTTACTTTCCAGCCCTCCAGTTAAGATCTTCCTCCCAAGCCCTACTTTCTGACCTCTACCTGCAGAGGCGAGGCAGTTGGCAACTAGAGACAGGGCATTTTCAGTGGTGGCACCTCATCTGTGGAATGCCCTCTCGCTTGAGGCTCACCTGGTGCGTGCTTTATTGTCTCTAAGGCTCTAGGCCAAAAGTCGTTGTTTTTTTACCAATCTTTTAATTAAGAGGTTTTATACTTTTTTGTTTTATGGTCTGCCTATAGCCTGAGGACTGGCGTTTTGTTTTGTTTTAGGCTACTTAATGGTTGTTTTCATGCCCATGGCATGTTTTGATTGGCTTGTTCTAGTATTGATAATTAGTGTTTTTATTTGTGAGTTGCATCAAGCTGGTCTCTGGAGGGTAGGCATATAAATCTCCTAAATAAGTACAGCAGACAGGATTGTCTGATGGCAGAAAGTTCAAAACCTCTGCTGTAGACAAAAAAAATATTTGCAGTTGAGGGGGCAGTTATGTAGGGCTGTCATCAAAAAACATCAAGGCTACAAATACCTTGCACATTACCAAATGATGATAGGCAAGAGGGAAAAACAGTTGTCTTGTAAAGATGCCTTTTATCAAGTCAGCCCAGTGATCGAACAATGTCAATATTGTCTACTCTGACTTGTGCTGGTTTTCCAGGGTCTAGGGCAGAGTAGGGTCTTTCCTAGTTCCATTTACTTGGGATCTTTTTGAATGGAGATGCTGGAGACTGAACCTGGGACCTTCTGCATGGAGTTTGTACTAAATGTCACTTGTGATGCCTGAATTCATGAACCATAGTTGTTAAGTAGCACTGCCCCTCGTGGTTGTCTGGTCACAGAGACAGTGGTAAAAGGAGAATAACTTCCCTCCTGGGGAGGCAGAGAGGTGGGCAGAAGCAGGCAAAATGTAGTTTATGCACAAACCAAGGTTTGTTACAGGTTGACTAACCAGGGTTTGTTGCAAAAACCTGGGTTTGTAAGTCTGAATATAGGTCAACTTTCTCAAGCTTTACTTTTTGCATCAAGCATTTTGCTATCCATATTTATTCCTAGTGTGTACAATGCAATTTAATGTTGCCAATTACCTGGGTATGTCATTGTAGGAGCACTTGTAGTGTGTGTTTTGTGTTAGTCCTTACTTTGCTTTGTCAAGGGAAGGGTTCAGCAAAGGTTAGTGCTCCTGGAACACTACTTCCACATGAGCAGTTAGTTGGCCCAGAGGTTGTCGTAAGCTATAAGATGAGGGAAAATTTGTACTCTCAATTCACCTCTCACCTGGGATGCTGGAATTTCATTTTGTCAATCAAGGTTTCATGCATCTTCTCAGCTGCCTAGATTTTTAACACAGAATCTATAAAAATTCATATGATGGCTGGGTTCCAAAGAATGACTTTTTTTGGCCATCAAATCACAGCTGACTTATGGTGACCCTGTAGGGCAGGGGTGCCAAACATAAGGCCCAAGGGCCGGATCCGGCCCCTTGGAGTTCTTATCTGGCCCATGAGCCAGCTGAGGCAGCCACTCCCTCCCACTCTCAATCTGGGCTGGCAAGGCGTGGCCCGGCCTGACCAAGTGGTGTTTATGTCGTATCCGGCCCTTGTAATAATTGAGTTTGACACCCCTGCTGTAAGGTTTTCACAGCAAGAGAAGTTCAGAGGTGATTTGCCAGTGCCTGCCTCCACATCACAACCCTGGTGTTCCTTGGAGGTGACCCATCCAATTACTCACCAGGGCCGACTCTGCTTAGCTGACAAGATCAGGCTAGCCTGGGGCTCTTCAGGTCAGCGGAAAGAATGATTTAGGCTTATGGAACTGGCTTGCACTAGCTCAGTTTTATTTTATTTTGTTACATCTGCATCTTTCCAAGGAGCTCAGGACAGTTCATGTGGTGCAACATCATTTTTAACTTACAACAACCCTTTGATGTAGGCCAGGCAGAGAGAGAAAATCAGAATCAGATTTATTAATACGGCATACGCCAGTCAAACACGTCATTTATACATGAAATAAAAGATTACATAGATTTTACAAAAAACAGTACCTAGTTAAAATTATTGAATAATATATAATGAACTAAAATTAGCCAAATATTAGAAGATTTTATAAAATATTAAAAGAATTTATAGAGAAACAGGGAATATCCCAAGGGCATCAAGCAAACTTCATGTTCCAGGGCCAAGCTAAATGGAACATGGGAGATTCCTGAGTATGACCTCTTAATTGAGTTTTTTAAACCTTTAGAAGCACGGCTGTGGGGCAACCCTAGGTAGCATTATCCCATGGTTAGTTTTGGAGACATTTATAATTCAAAATCATAATTAATGAAAAGGGTGCAAACTCACAATTTACAGACCCTGGTTCACAACGAGGAAGTGTTACATCTGCCCTGGGCCATCACACGACACAGTCGACAGCGCAGGCAGTGCAATTGTGATACTGTAAATTTTTCAGCCCTTTTCTCCCCTCCCTGGTCAGTTCTGTTGTCCCAGGTGGTCCCACACTCGCACGAGGTTTCAGCTGGAGTGAAAGAACTCCGCCGAAGCAGATGCCACGCTAAACGGCGGCGGCAAACTCTAGAGATGTTCTCGAGGTCTGTGCCAGCTGAGGAGACAATAAAGCAACACCTCCCCAGAGTTTGCCAAGGAACAAAAGTACATATTGAAACACTCGCTCCATGGGGTCAAGCCAATGAAACACATGCCTGGAACTCCAGGGGTCACAATGCTTTCCAAAAAGGCACAAGAAAGAACTCTGTGCAGTGCCAGCAAGAACATAATTGCAAATAAGATTTTTTTTTTGTCTTTAAAATAAGCATAATAGCTGGAACAAAGCCTGTCATATACCTAGCATACATAATGGCATATTTGCTCTCAGTTAGAAAGAATTTAATTGTACTCTTCTGAGTTAACCCATATCTTGCACGACCCAACTGGGTATCTTTTTTTTTTAGATGCCCGCACCTGCGCGTCCTCCATCTTAATACCCAGGCAGGTCTGCTGGCTCAAAAATTAAGCAGAAGACATGACTTAGTCGCAGCCTGACAAGTTTTAATTTGGCAGTTTAACAAATGAAGCCCTCCTCCCCCTCCCCACAATGCCAGCTTTGGAAGTCCCCGTTCAATCTGCCTCTGCAGCCGTTCCAATCCTCAGGAGGGGCAGCATGTAAATCTTTGGGACGTGCACCAATCCAGGCAGGCGGAAGAAGAGCAGAGCTGGGAGCTGAGGGCAGGCAGATTGGATGCCGATCCACCAGCAGTGATTGATTGAGTTTGGGGGCAGCTTGCTCCTGGAGCAGATGTGGCACAAAACCCGCCCACGTTCTGAAAGGAGAGCCTTTTATCGCTAATAGGCAAAAACTCTACAGGTTTCAAGCTGTATTCATCTTGATTTTTTAAAATTGCCTTGTAAAGTAAGAATAGTTGGCTTTTATATGCCAACTTTCTCTATCACTTAAGGAAGAATCAAACCGCTTTACAATCATCTTCCCTTCCCCTCCCCACAACAGACACCCTGTGAGGTAGGTGGGGCTGAGAGAGCTCTAAGAGAACTGTGACTAGCCCAAGGTCACTTAGCTGGCTTCATGTGTAGGAGTGGGGAAACCAACCCAGTTCACCAGATTAGTGACCGCTGCTCATGTGGAGGAGTGGGAAATCAAACCCAGTTCTCCAGGTTAGAGTCCACCGCTCCTAACCACCACTCTTAACCACTACACCACACTGGCTGGACTCTCCCACCCCAACCACCCTTTCAGCCTTTCTATTTTCTTCGCTTTTTCCTTCCAGATCTTGTTGCACCCATTATTGTCCTTTGGGAGCAAAGCTACAACATTTCTCTTTATCCAGGCCTCTAACTAAAAAATACATTTTTTTCCTGATGTTATTGTTTGCTTCTAGCCTGAAGGTTGACCTACGGGACATCGTTTTAGGCTGTTGAATGCTGTTTTAACTGTTTTATGGCTTATTTTTAATACTGGGTAATTCTTATGGTAAGAGCCCCGTGGCGTAGAGTGCTCAGCTGCAGTACTGCAGTCAAAAGCTCTGCTCACGACCTGAGTTTGATCCCGACGGAAGTCGGTTTCAGGTAGCCGGCTCGAGGTTGACTCAGCCTTCCATCCTTCCGAGGTTGGTAAAATGAGTACCCAGCTTGCTGGGGGTAAAGGGAAGATGACTGGGGAAGGCACTGGCAAACCACTCCGCAAACAGTCTACCTAGTAAACGTCGGGATGTGACATCACCCCATGGGTCAGGAATGCCCCGGTGCTTGCACAGGGGACCTTTACCTTTTTAATTCTTATGGTGGTAGGTTTATGGTTTTTTTGTATTACTTTTGGCCTTGAGAGGTGGAGTTTGCATAAATATTTTTTGTGGAAAATTATACAGTGGTTTTCAATAAAACAACAATTGAAGAAGCCAACCAAGGAAAACCAGCAACCTTCAGTCATAGCCAAAATATTTTTATAGCCCTTTCCATAAAGTCATTGAAATAAAATATCCAGGTTCCTGTGTGTAGGAGCCAGATGAGTGTTTGGTGCAGTCACTGAAAAGACCCTGTCTCTACTCATAGTACCGATACAGGGGGAGTGCACAAAGCAAAGCTTACCCTCCCTGAAGATCTAGCTGTTCAGGCAGATTATTAAGCAAGAAGATGGTTCTTAAGACCGTCTATGGCTTTAAGGGTCAAAAGTAGCACTGTGAGTTGAGTTCAGAAACCAACTTGTAAACAGTGTAGACGTTTCAAAACCAGAGCAGCGTGCTCCAAATAGTTTACCCCTGTTTGTGTTGTAGTCGTCTAATCTGGAAGTCACCAGGGGATGTGTCATTACCAACTCACACATTAGGTGAAAGACATTTTTAGGTGCCAACATGAAATTGCAATGGAGAGTGTGAGGAATCTGTGTTCTTTGTGGAAGTTATAGGCCTAAACGGCAAGTGAGAAAACAAACCTTTGTAGCTCGCTTTATTCAAGGAACTTTAGAGAAAGAACTGTACCTATCTGAAACCATAACGTTTATGACTTTTACTGAAACCGTTACACTTTTAAATAAACTGTTTTATTTAGAGTAAAGAGACCCCTTTTAACTAAGAGCTACCACCTCATGCTGACCATTGTATCATTCTACCAAACGTAACTAAGCCATCCTGTTCTTCGGGACCAACTAAGAATTCTAAGGCAAGAGCCTTTGGTGGAAGCGACAATGAGTAGGAAACAATAAGGAGGGGAAGGAGGCAGCAGAACACACATCAGAGGACTACAGAGATGTGCCTTTACAGATGTTACATATAAAGGGGTCTCAGAAAAGAGCAAAATTTTACATTCACTGTTGCCTCCCCCCACCCCAATCTGGAGGCAGCATGTTGTACATATCATAACATATTCTTTTTTTTTTTTTTTAATGAACTGCAGTCGAGGAGCTAAGCTTGCTTTTTGAGAAGAAGAACTTCAAATTGAAGCCTCCACATGCTGTGAAGTCGTCGATCCTTTCGGTCCGGCTGGAGCAGTGCCCCCTGCAGCTGAACAACCCGTTCAATGAATACTCGAAATTTGATGGCAAGGTAAGTTTGATCGTTGCCCTTTCTTTACCAAAATATTTTTTTAAGAAGCAGCGGGATCCCAATGTGGAAGATGGCATTGTGTTTTTCAATTGATACGCTTTTCTGTTTTAACATGCTGATGCTCGGTTTGCACTCCTCATCCTTTACTGATGTAGTATAATGACAAGTTTGTCCTGGTTGTAAGTCAGACCAGGGCAATCATGCTTGTCCTCTGGGAATACATCATATGGGACATCTGGAGAAGTGCCTCTTTTCACACAAACTGCTCAGTTCCCCTGAGGTCTTCTGCTTTACTTCTATCATAAGAGTTTGATTTATCTACAAAAGCTGGGACTTTTTGGTTGTGGCACCCTCCATGAGAGGAGCTGGTTATGTCTGCACTAGCTCTAAAGATGCAGAGTCCATTTTTAACTCGTGGAATTATTGTTGATCAGCTTCCTTACTGATCATACCACATTGCATATATTGTCCTGAAGCCAGCCGAAGTAGCATCCACTATTACTTGTATTTTTCTTCATTGCCAAAAATTTCAGGAATCTGTTGAGGGTTGTGGCTCAGTGATGGAGTACACTTTGCATGGGGAAGGTCCCAGGTTCAATCCCTACCTCTCCAATTAAGTTTTCAAGTGGCAGGTGTTGGAAAAGACCTTTCTCTGCTTGAAATCATGGAATGTTGCTGCGAGTCAGGCCAGGCAACACGGAGCTGGATGGAACAGTTGGGACTTGCTACAAGGCAACTTCAAGCATTTATATATAATAAGTGTTTCATGACATATCGGACAGCACTGAAAGGGTTTTAAGTGACACCAAGCAGAGCCCTTCACTTGTGGGAAGTTTTCATACTTAGGTGTAAGTTCATCTTGTCCTAAGGAAGACCAGAGCTATTTTTTCCCCATCTGTGAAGCGTTAATAGCACAGACATGTTTGGCAAAGATTGGAAGTAAAATACCTACCTATATTAAAGTTGCTTTGTGGAGTTATAGTGCCTTACACTCTTGTTTCTCTTCAGAAATAACTGCCTGTTCGTATCTGCAACCTTGCTTTTATTAGAATGTGATTAGTTCTTACTGTGTGTGTTTTGTGGCTCAACAAAGCAGGGCTTTCATACCAAATGTAGAGAAATGTCTTTCTCATTTTGCAGAGTATACTCTGGTCATCTTGGGTCGTTAGACTGTCTTGCCAGAAGGCTGTGAAACTAGTGTTGTAGAGCAAGCAGGGGAAATCGACTCTTTCCAGATCAGCAAAAGTCTGTTTCAATTGAGACGGAGTTTTGTATTCCCTGGGGACTTGCAAACGCATGACTTCCCATCCCCCCACCCTTGTTTACAAAAAATATTACAGATTTCTGGCTAGTAGGAAAACCCAGTTTCTTTCTCAGAATTCTGGTCTGTGGCAGGCCTGTAACAGAATCTACCAAATGTTGGCATTTTGCTTTTTCATGTGTACATAATGGCAGCAAAGGAGGGGAGGCCTCAAAAACATCCATAACAAATTATGTGGTATAGAAAAAACCCCAAAGTTATGTCACAACAAACATGTGGTCAGGCAAATAATAACCATATATATGTCTAGCATTGATCAAATAGTTATGGAAAATATTGGCGATAGCACTAATGGTGTTTATCCTTTATATCACTCAGTGCTCCAAGTTCTTTGCAAATAAAGGGCAGGATCCGTGAGATCCACTCCACTAATAGTGGCACTTTTTCAGTGCAAGGCACCTTCTGTTGGCTCAAGAGGATAGAATACTCATAGCCACCATGCTGTACCACCTCCCCAAAAATAAACATGAGTTGCTGAAAAACTGAAGTCCATAGTGCAGTTGGAACACTTCACCAACTGGTTCTGACTGTAAATCCCCTGGACCATTATGAACACCCGAATGCTCAACAGGGTAATGGTGGTTCCACTACATGTTCCTAAACCACAATAATCACAGCCACTTAGAACATTCCAGGAGATGCTAAGACCTGTGTACCATATTGGAGTAGTGAAGATGGGTAATCCCTCAGTTGCCAAAGCTCCTCTGAAGTAGCTGCAAATTTATATCAAAATGGTGTGGAGGGGAGGACAAGGGAGAGGTGTTGAGGAAGTAAGGGGTTGGCTGGATCAAATGCAGTTACGACTGTGTGGCCTTGGTTTCATTTGCGGGGGATGAAGCTTAAAGAATAAAGCCCAGACGTTTCACATATGATAGAAAATAATGGGGCTGTGGCGTGACTGAGACTTGGGCTGGATCATGCCCGTAACTCGTTTATCTATTTAAAACATTTGTAGCTCACCTTTTCCTAGTGTGGCCAAAGTGGGTAACAATCAGATTAAAAACATTTTTAAAACGATGAAACCTCATATACGGCAACAGCCCTGACGCAAACAAATTCAGACAAAAATCCTCTGAAATGAAATGTTTTTTACTGCCTTCCTGAAGGGCCAATGAGGATAGCTTTTGCATCTCACAGGGATGTTTGCTCCATAGTTGTGGGAGGCAGAGAAGGCAATTCTAGGAAAGGGACCTTCAGCCAGCATTTCCCAGCGGGGCATAATCAGCAGACCATCTGATATGTGGTTCCCAGGTCATGAAGGGCTTTAAAGGTCAGCACCTTGAACTGACCCTGGAAGCCACAAAGGAAGCCGCTGAAACTGTTTTAAGAGTAGCATCCCATTGTGGAAACAGCTAGTCCTTGTCAGCAAACTGGCAGCTCTGTTTTTAACTTCACTTCCAAGGGTGGCCCCCTCGTGATTACCATAGTCCAGCCTCGAAGTTACAAAAATGCGCAAAATGCATCTGTGCCTTCTTTATGGATTAAACAATGGTAAATTTTGTGGGAGCAAAGCCCTCTTTTTGAAATCTGCAGTTTCAGCTGGCACTTTGATCATGAAATGCTCCGATGAGCGTTTCGTGAAAGCAAAGGGAGAGCCGTCATGGTTACGGCAGCCTTGTTAGCGGCTGCACGGGACAGCGTGGCCTCAGTGTTTTGAAAAGCTGGGTCGTCTCTTCCAGCTTTCACTGCATGCTCTTGAGCTTAAAGTCTAACAAACCCATTCCCAGCTGAGCCATCATTACAGATATTACCCGCCATAGCAAATGAACACTGGCTTTGATTTGCATTCTGTCGACTTTTTTTTTAATGGTAATGAGAATCATCTTTTTGTCGTTTCTGTACCAGAACCAATATATGAATGATCCTGTCTCCATTCTTGGGCCTCTTCAGTATTTTTTTAAAAAAATTTACACTTGCAGGGCTCTTCTTGTTTTGTTTTTGCTTTCTGAACATGCTAAGAGATGTGTTTTTCCACAAATATTCATAATTCTTTTCCTGGGAATAGTACATGCCTTATTTGCATAATTAACTGAGCCTCTGGAGTCTCTTGGGAAAGTGGTGCCTAATTGGGGAGAGATGGGGGAGTCTATTAAGGGGGGCTTTGGGGCCTAATTAAGCATGCTTTAAAAAACCCTACTTAATTATGTATTTACTCTAGAGGCTGGGGTGACTCTCGAAATCCTCTTTTATATTGGAACTAAAGCTTTGATTCTTTTTCCTTTTTTAAAAAATTAAATCATTATTTAAAAGTTTCCTCTCA
Source organism: Euleptes europaea (assembly GCF_029931775.1). Lineage (NCBI taxonomy): Eukaryota > Metazoa > Chordata > Lepidosauria > Squamata > Sphaerodactylidae > Euleptes > Euleptes europaea. The sequence goes on along the minus strand of NC_079325.1, from coordinate 40,019,393 downwards.
ACTCTATAGAGAAAACCATACTTTGTGTTTCCCTGGGATTTTCCTTGCTAGCTCTGTGTGCAAACATATCCACTGGTTCTAATTAGCTGGGTTCTTAAGTAAAATATTATCATTTTTGTTTAAGATGTTTTTACTAGTACAAAATATTTGCAATTTTTTTTAAAGAGACAAAGCCACACTGAAGTGTTACATCATAGTGGTCTTGGACATGCTACCTTTCTGGAATATGGCATTGGATACAAATGTTCCCTAACAGATGGCGATGCTGGTTAGTGCCCATTTTGTAAAAATAGATAAAGGTTACCTTATGCATATTGTGGTTGCCTCCATCCACTGGCCTGCCACACCACAGTGTTTGCCACAACCAGGGTACGTGCCTGTATCATGCTTAAATATGGGAAGCAGTATATTTGAATACTCAACATCTGAGTAGGGATTGGCCGCACACTAGGATGTAAAACCACGGTTTGCATTAGCTGTGATTAAATGACATCTGCACTAATGGTTAACCATTTCTCCACCTCTTTTCTTGCAAAGTGACAGGCATACCTTGTTGGGGGGGAGTGCAAGGAGAAATCACAATTTTCGCTATATGTTTGGGATCCTAACCCAAGTTAAAGCCACTAACTGGCTATGGCTGGGTACATATAATAATACAATAAAATGAAACTAACTTGCAAATATATGGTGATTAATTTAAGTTCCAGCTGGCTTGATTCTGAAGTACAGCTTTGTAGAATTTGGGTCTGGGGTGGGAGCGAGAGAGAACATGATTTTTAGATACCATGTTCCTCAGTCCTGTTATTTATTTATTTTAAATCAACAGTTTCTTCGTTAGCAACTGTTTTTTAACAATGAAGCTGGGGGAAGGGATAATTCATGAGTACTAATTGCTTGGCTGTTAATTTTCATAAGTGTTGATAGAAGCAGTTCCTTAAATTAAACTTTGTTTAAAACGTATCAAGGGAAATATTCCACAATGTCGGGCCTGAAGTGAAAATTAATATGAATGCTGTGGCAATTAACACGTACTGGTTAATAGCTTTTAGCAGCATTTTGGGATGATAGACCTTAAATACATTTTTCGCATGCTGCTCTTGTACCAGCTTCATTCCTCTGTACGTCTGGATAATTATGAACAAATGCTTTCTTCTCCACAATTGCAGATATTAAATAGCTTTCCTGAATGAAAAATCCCACACCAGATAAAGAATAGAGAAAGGAAGCACACAGCAATGTAACTGATAGATAAAATGCAATTCTGAGATGTTTGGTTGAGATTAAAAACCCAACGTGTAAAAAATGAAAGGCTTTAATTTTAATTTCACATAATAAAACATTTCTAACCTGAATGGGCATATCAGAATTAATAATAATATGCTATTTCTGAATTTATTGTTATGGTTAAGCTCAAGACCTTTGGTCAAAGGAGCTAGTAAATAAATGGAAATGGCTATTTCTGAATAGTGGATAAGACACTTCCATAACTCAAATAAATCTGAAATTTGATAATCTGAAAATCACCTTTTAAAAAAGCACCATGCAATGCTAAATTCTTAAGGTACTGATGTACTTCATAGAGAAGCTGAAGTTTATTTAGGAAGGGTGAAAGATAGTCTACAGACTGTGGTATTGCCTGTGCCTCTGTTTTCTGGGGCAAAGTAGTAAAGTTTGAAAATGACCCCTCCCCCCCACACACACACACCTCTGCTTTACAACACAGGACATGACCGATCTCAATAAATGCCTGGATTTTAATCATTCATTAATTAATATTATGGCATTTTTTATTATGTTTTACTTTGTAATTCGCCTCAAGGAGGTCCCCTGGAGAAGCGGCATAGAAGTTTCCCAAATAAATAAATAAATAAATAGCCAGAACTCCATTTCTTAGTAAGCCAAAGCACATAAGAACATGAGAAAAGCTATGCTGGATCAGACCAAGGCCCATCAAGTCCAGCAGTCTGTTCACACAGTGGCCAACCAGGTGCCTCTAGGAAGCCCACAAACAAGACAACTGAAGCAGCATTATCCTGACTGTGTCCAACAGCACTTACGGTAATATAATAGGCATGCTCCTCTAATCCTGGAATCGGTATGCATCATGACTAGTATCCATTTTTACTACTAGCCATGAATTGCCCTCTCCTACATGAACATGTTCACTCCCCTCTTAAAGCTTCCAAGTTGGCAGCCATCACCACATCCTGCAGCAGGGAGTTCCACAATTTAGCTATGCGTTGTGTGAAGAAATACTTCCTTTTATCAGTTTTGAATCTGTCATCCTCCAGCTTCAGCAGATGACCCCGCATTCTAATATTATGAGAGAGGGAGAAAATCTTGTCCCTGTCCACTTGTTCCACACCATGCATAATTTTATAGACCTCTATCATGTCTCCCCTTAACCACCTTCTTTCTAAGCTAAACAGCCCTGTTTCAACTGCTCCTCATAGGGCAGTTGCTCTCTCCCCCTGATCTTTTTGGTTGCTCTTTTCTGCATTTTTCCAGGCTCTGCAATATCCTCTTTTAGGTGTGGTGGCCAGAACTGTACACAGTATTCCAAGTGTGGTCTCACCATAGACCACATATAGGCAACAGTGAACTGTGAAAGTCCCCTCTTGTATTGAGGAAAAAAATGCTTCCTCTTGTGTCCAGAAACATAAAATGCAAGCTGTGCTGGGTGCACATATGCCCGTATGTCATAATTTTGGTGTACAAGATATAGGAAGAACCCTAGCCCAGCTGTAAACTCACCGGTTGGCCTTGGCCAAGCTCCCTACCCTGCCAAATAGTGACCTTCTGTTGGGTATCTGCAAACAGAAGTGCTAGGGTGGAATATATTTCTACTCCTGCCTGTGCTGTTGTCAGTTTTTCAAGTCAGCTGAAGAAATATTATGGGCTGAGTGCTTTAGGGGTATCATGCAGTATAAGTAGAAAATGAAAGAACTTTAATCTGTGTTGCATTCCAGATAGAAAATTTGAATTTGGGCTCCATACTTTCCCCTCTGTCTACACCTGCCAGCCTTAGGACCAGTGGAGTTTGATGGGTAGGGAGTGGGTGGAGTGCACCACAGAGGGATCAGTTACTTGAGTAGAGTGAAGGTTGCAAAACTGAGCATCGGCATGCACCAGTCATTGATTTTTTTAATACATTATGCTAGATGTTGAGCTAATTAAAATATTTCAGACCGAGGCCTGTTACTTTGCAGTTAGGTAGGATATTTGCTCTAAATCAGCCTTGGTGGTCTGGCTAAATATGCTGTAGAGGCAGGCCTGAGCCCATGCGGAGTCCTCTCAGAGAACTGCATGTAGGTGGGCATGGCAGCTGTTGTGCCTTTTTGCTAACCATTGTGTTCTCAGATCTGAAACAGTTTCATTAGTTACCAGTTTATTTCAGAGCCCAATTCACAGTACTGGTTCAAATGTTAAAAACCCTGTAGATCTGTCCGGCGGCGGCTGCTGGAGGGGCGATGGCGTCGGCGGGTTCAGGCTCCTCGGCGGGGGGGCAGCCGCCACTGCTGCTGGCGGCGGCGCGGGCCTGGGTGCCGCGGCCCTCCCCGCTGCCGCTCCCGGGCCGCGCAGGGCGGTGCCTCCTCCGGCTGCAGCTCAGCGCCGCACCTGGCCACGACCGCTTTCACATCGGCCTGAGGGGCGGGCCGGACTAGGGGCCTGAAGCGAGCCTGGTGGAGTACAGCCTCAGAGGTTTCCTACAAAGTGAAGTGAAAAAACCCTGTAATCTGCCTCTGGCTTATCTCGGAGCATCCTTCACAAATGGCCCCTTTTAATCAGCCAGGAGCAGGACCTTTACTGTGGTGGCCCCAGAAAGTTAGACTTCTTTTCATCAATTTACAATCTTTTCTCTTGCTTCTGTCTGAAAGCAACTGGAAATATTCTTATTGTGCCAGGTTTTCAGGAGATAAATTCTCATTTTGTGACTGGTGATAGTATAGGGTTGCCAGGTCCCTCTTCGCCGCCGGCAGGAGGTTTATGGGGTGGAGCCTGAGGAGGGCGGGGTTTGGGGAGGGGCTTCAATGCCACAGAGCCCAATTGCCAAAGCGGCCATTTTTCCCCAGGTGAACTGATCTCTATAGGCTGGAGATCAGTTGTAATAGCAGGAGATCTCCAGATACTACTTGGAGGTTGGCAACTCTATGATAGTACCAGTTTTTAGGAGGGTTTTTAGTGTTCTTAATTATTGTGGTAGTAAACTTCCCTGAGCTTCAGCTGAAAGGAGGTATACAAAGTTATGTATATAACACAGGAGGAGGCTAGGCTGGGTTTGAGTCTTTTCACTTATAAATTGTTGAAATGTAAAGACAAAGGTTTTGTTTGGGTGTGGGGGGCAATTGGGTTTAGGGGGGCCTTTAAAATAATACTAAGTTGCTTGTTGCACGTGCTGTCTATTGCCTGGGAGTCACAACTGGCTGCAGCTTCCTATTGGTTGCTCAAGAGCAATTCCAGATTTGCTTCTATGTAATGCATGAAATAGCCCAGTCTTTCGAGCTTCTCATCCCACTATATGCCAAAGGTTCGGGGGGGTGGGGGAGGAGTAAAAGGTAATTTTAGAAAGCATCAAAATTACATTTAATATTAAACCATTTTTAAAATTGCCAGTAGTGATTACTATTAATATACTGAAATACCAAGCATGTATAGTGTTCTCTTTCAGTGCCAAGGTAGCTTATCTATCATTGTGGCAAATGGCCTACGTGCTTATGATGTGACAATGTTGATTGCCAGTATTATATTTCTACAATGAAATTCTATCTTGTGAGAGGGAAAAATGATTTTTTTAAAAGCGTCAAATTAGAATAACCATAGTGCTTTCTTTTTAATCTCAGCCTCTTCGCCAAAACTGAAAAATCTCTTGCTAATCCTTATTCTGCCACATCCTGAAGCGTGTCCACTGCTTTACATTATAGTCATGGTGCATATATCAAATAGTCTGACATGGTTTTATTAAAATAGTTACATCCCACCTTTCCCTCTCCAAAGATCCCAGCAATCTACAGAAAAAAATATCCCAGACAATAAGGCCGTAACATATTTTAAAGCAACAATTAACAACCTTTCAAACAATATCAGTAGTCAGAAACGTGCTTCAAGGAATAAACAAACTTCACCAAACAGTAGCAAACAATATGTGATATGGGAGGCCCATTAAAAAAAAAAAGTTTACAGCAGCTGCAAGATAATAGGGGCCCGATTCAGATCAGGGAGGTGTTGCTTAACTCGCATCCCCACATTCTCAATGCAGAGCTCCCTACCCTCTGCCATGCTATTAAACCACATAAGAGCTGCCATGCTAGATCAAACTGATGGTACCTTTAATTCAGTAGTACCCTGTTACACAGAGTGGCCAATCAAATGCTTTTGGAAGGTTTACAAGCAGAACATGGAAACCAAAGCCTCCCCCTATTGTCCTCCCCCCCCCCCCAGCACTGGCATTTAGGTCATCACTGCCTCTTAACATGGAGGTTCCATGTAATCCTTGTGGCTAATATCCATTGATGACCCTGCTCTCCATGAATTTTTCTGATTCCCTTTTAAAGGAAACTAGATCAATGGCTATCACTATATCCTTTGGCAGTGCATTCCACAAGTTAATTACTCTCTGAGTAATCTAAATCTACTACTCATCGAGTTAATTGGGTGCCTTCAAGTGCTAAAGATAGGGCCAAAGGAAAAATGTTTTCTCTTTCCATCCCATATGTGATTTTATAAAACTCTGTCGTGTTCCCCTAGTTGTTTTTTCTTAAACTTCAAAGTTTAAGCCCTAAACTCAGTCTTTGCGCATAGAGAAGGTGCTCCAGCCCCTTGATCATTTTGGTTGTCCTTTTCTGCACTTTTTCCAGTGCCAATGTCCTTTTAGAGATAGTGACCGGAACTGTAGAAATTGCTCCAAATGCAGCCACACGTGGGCATTACAATATTGGCTGTTTGGTTTCAGTCACTTTACCAATACTCCTGAGAACAAAATTTGTCTTTGCAGCAGTGGTGAAAAAGACATGTTCTATTCTCATGATTATTAGTAAAGGGGGCTTCTGCATGTGGAGTAGGGTTGCCAGGTCCCTCTTTGCCACCAGCAGGAGGTTTTGGGGGTATATTTTGGTATATTTTGTAAACATTTGCATATATAGTGTGCTGTTAACACTGTATTTTTTGGTTTGGAGCGTTGTATTATTCGTTATATTATAATTACTTCCTGTATCATATAAGAGCGGTAGTGCTGTTATTCCTTAACTAGTTCAGTAGCCAGCACGAGTGGTATTATATTTTGTTAAGTACCTGGAGGTTAGCAACCCTAATGGGGAGGGGCTTGTGTAGTTTCCCCATTGCTGATGTGGCTGCAGATAAAACACAGCAGCAAGACAGCCAGTGTGGTGTAGTGGCTAGGAGCGGTGGACTGTAATCTGTTGAACTGGGTTTGATTCCCCATTTCCTGCTCCTCCACATGAGCGGCAGACTCTAATCTGGTGAACCGGGTTGGTCTCCCCACTCCTATGCATGAAGCCTGATGGGTGACAGGCTGAGAAAAAATGGCTGCCAAATGGGTAGAAAAATCCATTTTTTTCCACTCATGCAGCAGCCATCTAGGCTTTACTGCTATCTTTCCCATAACTTTGGAGCAAAGCAGGTTTGAAAATGATTGTAGAAAAGCTGGGGAAATCGCAAGAGGTGCAAGAATACACCTTCAAACTTTCAGGGAGCTGGGCCTGGTTATTAATTGGGGAAAATCCAGGTTAACACCTTCTAAGTCAATTTATAGGCACTCTTCTAGATTCCATCTCGGGTAAAGGTTTCCTACCTCCAGAACAGGTGAATATTATCAGATGAATGGCCAAGGGTTTTGTTTGGAACTGTTTCCAAAAGTCCTGTAACATACAGAGATTGCTGGGACTGATGTCCTCTATTACAGTGGTATTGCCTCTGGCTAGACTCTCTATGCATCCCCTCTAGTTGTGGTTTCTTTCACAATTTAAACCTGGTTTGCACTCTCAACAGAATAGGTTTTCCATTCCTAGACCAGTTGTTAGATTCCCTCTGGTGGTCACAAGAGACCAGTTTACTTCAGGGCTTTCCATTTGGGGTAAGGCATCATGATGTTACCCTAATGACTGATGCCTCCCTTCGGGGATTGTGGGGGGGGGGGACACATTGTCAGGGGTTTTGGGTACAAGGAGTCTGGTCCCTACTGGAAAGTGCACTACACATAAACATTTTGGAACTTAGAGCAGTCCAAAATGTGCAGTGTGGTTCTATTTCAGTGCAAATAGAGCCTCTGTTTTGGATGTTCTGGACTTTAACCTCTTGCCTAGCAAACTAAATTATTCCTCCACACACTATCTGGACAGCATATAATATCTGCAGTCTTTGTCTCTGGCAGACATGTCTCCGTTTGCCCATTGCTGACCCATCTCCCTATATTCCTACGGATCAAATTTCCCATTGCTATCCACATAATGGTGTCCTTGGTGTGGGAGGGCATTGGTTCACCATCTGCGGAATGGGACCCTCCAAAGGGATCATCTTCCCCCTCCTCAGCCTGATACCCTCCTATCCCAGGACCCTTATTCTCCCTGACAGCAGAGGAAAGGGTTACCTCTCCCTAGCCTCAGTCCAAATTCTCTTCTCCCATCCCCACTGCTATTATCTTTAAGTAGGGGGAGGGATCCTGATCACAAATCTCTTGCATTGTGTGTAGTTTGTCCCTGCCTAAAAGGTGTAGAACCCGTTTCTTAAAAAGGAAGCGGTATTTGCTAAATGCAATGAAATGGAGCTGTTTGTCAGAAGACAGCTTCATTCAGCCTCCAAGAGTTGTTACACCACTTCTGGATGCCATTGCTTTCTGGCTGCTGAAACTCCATGGCAAAGAGCTTCCTGCTTCAGCCTGCTGACAACCTGTCCTTTGTGAGCATCCGGGGAATGTTGTACACTTGCCTTAATCATTTGAGTTCTGCTCTGAGGAGCTTGGTACCAGCTGCTTCTGAGCAGCGAGAAATCTGACATAGGAAATGTTTTCTGCTAACTTGAAGCGATGCAGAATGTAAGTAACTTGCATGGGTTCTAATATGTAGCCACGAAAGCTTCAAATTCATCTTAATTTTTAAGCAATTATTTTATTAGTATGTTTGTTTAAAGTATTCCCAAGTTCCAAGCACCTTAACAGGTGTCAATGAAATGGTCAATAAACTTCGGCAGAGGTACAGAACTCATTTTGTGTACTTCTTCTGAAAGATCATCACAGAATAGGAGACACCTTTGAAAAGGCTTTTTCGTTCTAGTTCTTCTGTGGTGAAAAGGTTACCACTCCCTGGCCACAATTCACGTGCTCTACCAGATGCCCCCCTGTCCCCCCTCACAGAGTACAGAGGTACGGTACCTCTGAACCTGAACGTTCCATTTAGCCATCGTTGCTTACAACCACTGATAAATCTTTAACCTTCCATGAATTTGACTGGTTTCCTGTTAAAGCTGTCTAAAGTTTAGTTAATCACCGATTGTATGCAGATTTAATTTTTTGTCCAGCCTGAATCTACTGCCCATCCAATTGTAACATTTTGGGGGAAGAACCTTCTGTCCATTTTCTCCGCTCCACGTCCGCCTCTTTAATCGTCTTTCCTTTAAACAGGAAAACTCAAAATGTTGTCGCCTGTCCTCTTAAGGACTTTGTATCTCTCCCTCCTTCTGCTATCAAATTCTGCAACCCTCTGGGTAAGACTATGTCTGACAGTAAGTGCCATCTCCCCTTTTTTGTTTCCTTCTCCTCCCAGTGATATACAAAGCATGTTACTATGCAACAATGTTTGAGCATTTAGCTGCAATTCATTTTAATTGTCCTGATGAAGTTAAAAAGTATTAGTGTCAGATAAAGACTCATCACCACTGTATGATTTAAAGCTGGGGCTTCGGAAAGCAGGCGTGTGTTCCGGCAGCTGTTTATACAAGACACTGTCTCTTTTGACAGCAGTTAAAAAGTATGGTTGTGGTAATCAAATTGCAATGCCAGCCTCTCTGAGGCTAGCGCCAGATTGAATTAAATATATATGTGTGCATATAATATATATAAAGATTTATGAATAGACACCAGTGTTTATGTTTTTCAAATCCCTACCTATTTCTAACTATTATGGGCCTTGAATAAGCATGTTTCACCAACAACAGGAAATTAAGTCTTTTGATGCGGTTGAGAGTGACAGTCGTCCTGTTGATAAGAATGCAGAGCTGAAATGGTTTAAGAGGTTGGTGCACCTTCCCTAGGAGGAAAAGCTAAAGTGTTTGGGACTTCTTAATTTAGGAAGAAAACGCTAAAAGAGAAAGGGGGAGCATGATAAAGATTTATGTAATTATCAGTAGTATAGGGAGAATTAATGGAGAAAAAATTCTTTCCTTGGCAACACTAGAACTCAGCATCACTCAGTGATGTTCATTGACAATTAGTTCAGGGCTGATGAGTGGAAGTATCTCTGCACAGAATGCAGAATTCAACCCCCCCCCCCATCAAGATATGGTGATAGCAATTAGTTTTAAAGGTAAAGGTCCCCTGTGCAAGCACCGGGTCATTCCTGACCCATGGGGTGACCTGGCTTAAAAAAAGGAAGACTATTAAGCATGGTGGCTAAATGAAACCAAATAATAAGAAGTTGCAGAGAAACAATGTATAAATGTATAATATCAAAAGCGAATACAAAATATCACTGTCTACATAAAATACCAAGGCAAATCAGAAACTCATGACCAGCTAAATATCTCTGCATATATAAAACATCAGAACAAATCAGAAATGTATGGCCAGATGTGTTTCAACCATGTCTTTAAAAAAAATCTTTTTTTAGCTTTGCATATTGCCATGCTGAGCAGCCCTGGCTTTTTATTCAGTACATATTTCTTGTGTTTCGACCATATCTTCTTAGAAACAAGAAATATGTACTGAATAAAAAGCCAGGGCTGCTCAGCATGGCAATATGCAAAGCTAAAAAAAGATTTTTTTTAAAGACATGGTCAAAACATATCTGGTCATGCATTTCTGATTTGTTTTGATGTTTATGTATACAGAGATACTTTGTATTCACTTTTGATAATATTTATATAATTTCTCTGCAACTTCTTATTCTTTGATTTTTTTGGTTGCAGTTGTTCCTTTTTTTGTTCTGTTCACTTTGGCTAAATGAAACCCCCATGTTCAGTGGTAGCTTAACTCTGAAGACCCGGTGCTTGGGA